>NW_010098358.1:4586-61030 GCF_000699245.1 Pterocles gutturalis
AAAAGAGATGCCATAGTTTCTGACAAGTTAATTAAGCTTTCACTTCTGAGCATTATATGTACAGTGAAGAAAAGAAACTTAATTGTCTTTGCAGTGCCTGACAAAAACCAAGAAAAATGCCTGCATATTTTCTCAGCTTTGTCTCTATTTTTGATAGTTATTCAGTGTGAGCGTTATACTTTCATGGTTTTAATTAAAAGCCAAGTTTTGGAAGCTTCTCAAACGTGAGTTTTGGTACATAGATGTATGCATTTAAAGAAATATTGATGTGAAATCTAAAGCCCTAAAGGAATGAGAGAGGCTTTAAAATGGATTAGCTGCCTCCCTTTATATCTTTTGTCCAGCTACCTCCCACCTCCTGGTATTTAAGATAACTTCTGAAGAGGTGAGAAAGCTGCTTAGTCCACTTCCAGGGATTTATGAATGCCACGTCCCCGTGCAAATGTGACAAGCAGCTCTTCCTTTGTTAGGCACAATATTCAGCTTTGGATTTCTCTGTTTTTATTTTTCAGTTTTTCTGTACGTAAGCAAAGCATAGGTTTCTAAATAGCTGCATGAACATTTACTGGAGGATTATTATATTTTTTTACCTTCAACCATCTTGTCTTTTGCTGTGAGAGCTGTTAACATATAATTGCCTTAAAATCAAGGGTGGTACAGAGAAGACGCATAAAGAATGGTTATTTATTATTTCATGATAATTCAATAATGCAAGAATGGAAATTGTAAGGTAGCTGGTTAAAAAGAAATAAAAGGAACGCTTACTGTGATGGGGTGTAATTGAACCGTGGATCTTGGTGTGACAGGGTGGCGGTGGATGTCAGGAGTTGTCTAGAGGGTTAGACAAAATGTGAGTGGTGAATTTCTTTGTGGGTACTAAAGGTGGTGATCTGGATGTAGCGGATTGCTCGGGCAGTCGCTACACTGCCTGTTGGCAGCGGCTGGAAGGACAGGGGGAGAATGCGCTGTGTGTTGGAGGATTTTTTGATGAACTTTTTCGCTGAATTTGGGAAGATCCAAGTAAAGTGGCACGAGATATGTACAGGTGTCCTGGGTCCAGCTGGGATAGGGTTAATTCTTCGCAGAAGCTGGGAGTTGGGCATAGCCGGATATTCGATATGACTGACGGGTTGGTTAAGGGAGAAAAAAAGAATAACAGAATGGGAGGCCAAGGTTAGCCAGGTGGGGTGTGTGCTGTCTCAAGCAGGATGCAGTTATTTAATTGATGGTCTCTTCTTGAGCTCATCACAGGGCAGTTTCCATGAATTTACTGTTAAAGGGAAGCTATGAAAATGTATAAATATATCGGAAAAGCGTTTGAGGAATTGGGACTGCCTGTAGGTGTTTGCTGAAGAAGGGGAAAGGGAATAAGCTCTTGCTTTCCATGCAGAAGCAGGACTTCTTCCTAACTGCAAGCGAAATGTTCCTGATGTAAAAAGTATTCATGCCGCTCTGCACTTGGACAGTTTTTCCTGGAAACCCCTGTTGGAGCTGGTACATTAAATAGTGTTTCAATCTCTGACTCAAAACTTACTGGAAATCCAGTTATCAACCTGGGAGAGAGATAGACATCTAGGGCATGGTGAGCAGAAATTTGGCTGAGCTCTGAGCTATCAGAGGCTTATTTAAAGGAGTGTGTGTGTGTGTCAGCAGAGACGCTTGAGGCAGGAGGAAGAGTCGACTTTTTATTTATTTAAATACTCATCTCTGCCATGGCCTAGAAACCAGATTTTTAAACTGAATCCTAGATCCTAGAACAAGATTTTTTTGTTGTTGTTTTTTAAACCTCTCTCTCTTTTTTTTTTTCTTTTTTTTTTTTTCTTTTTTTTTGGAATTGCTCAAACGAAATATTTATTAAGCAGGCTGCCTGGGCAGCAGACAAGATCTTGCTTTTCTTTCTTGCAATCTTCTGTTTCAAGCACCACCTAATGGCTTTGGAGCAAAATGCAGAGCCCGCATCCCCGTGCAACAGCTGCCAGTTGTTCCTCTGCGGATCGCTCCGAGACCAAGAAAGCTGCAGAACTTAATATATCAAATACCAGTCCAAAAATGTAATAGCTGGAGGGAGTTGGCCTTCGTTTTTATAGCATAATACAGCCCCAAATGCCCAGGATATTATGATTTCACCATGTAAATGCATTATACTACAAAGTAACTATTCATAGCGGCAGACAGAGTGTTTGGCTCAAATGATTTGCCTAATAGAAACTATTTTATTTAACTGTTTAAAACTTCTATAAAATGTTTGGAGGGAATCATTACGCTTCTTATTTCTCTCCTTATTTCAATGTTTTTAGCAAGAGGGAGCACGGAGCAGGAGCATTACTCGGCTTGGCTTCCTTGCCACTTGAATGAGATTTTTGCATCATTAAAGCGTATCAGATGTGCTACTCCCATGCTACAGGCACAGCTACAGATAATTTGATAAGGCCAACATGCATAACGTAGGCTTGTATCAATAATTAATTTATTTTAATACAGAGATTCTGGGGAGCCTGGGAATCTGGCTTTCCCAACAGCCCATCTGAGCAGCTGTCTAGGAGCCAAGTTTTCTAGTAAAACAAGTAGGCAAATGACCCGACAGGGACAAGTCCTATCAGATTGATATGTTCCTGAAATCATTTTGATTTCAGCACATCAGCATTTTTGAACAAAGCAGAATGTAATCAGAAACTCCTGGAACAGCTTTAGTTTTGACCTCAGCAATAATGTTTCATGGTTAGAAAATGACATTTCTTTACTCTCCTGCCGCTTTTCCATCCTTTCCTGTGCTTGTCTGTCTCTTTTTTTCTTGCTTCGTTTATGTTTTCAAGCATGATCTCTCTACTGCCCGGTCTCATAACGTTGTTCAGAGTCTCGTCATATATGGTATTCTTCCCAAAGCCGCAGCCCTGCGAGTGCGTCAGGCTCTCGGTCTGAACTGAAGCGAGAAAGGACACTTCCAGTCCTTGCTGGTTTGAAAGAGAATCTGAAAATATGGAATCATAGACTCACAGAATGGTTTGGGTTGGAAAGGACCTTAAAGCCCATCCAGTGCCACCCCCTGCCATGGGCAGGGACACCTCCCACTAGCCCAGGTTGCCCAAAGCCTCATCCAGCCTGGCCTTGAACCCCTCCAGGGATGGGGCATCCACAGCTTCTCTGGGCACCCTGGGCCACTGCCTCACCCCCCGCACAGGAAAACATTTCTTCCTCACATCTCATCTCAGTCTCCCCTCTTTTAGATCCAATAAAAAAGCCAGCAGTTACAAAACTGTTGTTTTAAAACTGTCTCCTAGTTTTGGAGTTAGAGCAAGCTCTGGTTTCTAAATGTCTGAGGCTTGCACAGAGACCTGTGTTCTGCTCTTTGTTTTTTTGATATTGCCTAAACCCGCTAACATTTCCGTGAAGAAGGTGTAGGTGTCATAAAGCTGTTGGGTGACACAGAAGAATTAGCCTGGAATGTTTCAAGAGAATCACAGAGCAGAAACTGCAGGGTTTGAATAGCTCTTTGCTTTCTCTCTCTGCCTCCTCTTCCACATGTCTAAACAGACCCAATTTCTAAATCTCGAAATCAGAAATTAAGGATCAGTAGCGCTGCAGGTCCTTGCTCTCTCTGAAACCAGCATATGTTTCCAGTTGTGTTGCATCAGGAGGGGGATTTTAGCCTCAAATTAACCTTTGTTCTACACAATTCTGCTGTTGTGCAACCTTTATTACTATGATTCAGAGATGCTGGACAATGAACTTGAAATTGTATGTATTAAAAAAAAAAAAAAGGCAATTCATTAATTCCACATGACAGTGCATTTCCTGAGGAGACAGGGTGTGGCACTCGGTTTGTCCACCCCCAACTTCTTCTTCTAATTCCCAACATGAGTTATAGACCAGCGGAGAAGCAGAAGAAAGTAGGACATTTAAGATGAAATTCTTTTTTTGTTGTTGTTTTTTTTTCTAATGCAGCAACACACCCATATTAAATGCACACAGAGTTGGAGTACCACCTATTTTGGTGGCCTCCCAAAGGAATTGCAGCATTGCACACCTTCTCATTTGCTGTCTTTTGCTCAAAAGTTTTATAAGTTGCTGCTGGAGTGGCACAATGCCAGTGAACTACCTGATCCATAGCCTGCTCCTCACCTTCTGAAATAGGAGTTTTATCCAGGGATATGAGGGGATTAAACAATATAATTATTTTTCATAATATGTGCTGCAGCTCTGGCTGAATTTTAAAACTGGAGGCTGCTTCCATTCCAGTTTGGAGCGCTTGTTCCTGTTGCGATATGGTAATTGGGGTATCGGCTGCGCTGGACCCCAGCAGGTCTCTGAGCCCGCTCCCTGCCCGCGGGAGTACCTGCAGCACCGCTGGATGCGCTCACATGCAGTCTGCCAGGTACCTGGAGGACTTTCAGGACAAACAGGGTGATATTTCATGGGGTTTATGTCCTTCCAGCAGAAGTGGCTGGTGAGAGGGGTTGTTCTGTATTTTAGGAGGGATTCAGTCAATGGTCCTGTGCCAAAGTCATGGGCAGGGGCTCAAATCCTTCCATGGGATGTAGTGCATGTGAACTAACCAAAAGCCAGAAAACTGCCCGCATAGGATTTAGGTGTCACCTACTTTTTATAAAGTCACATTTTCATTTTTTGAAAGGTTCTAGGCATGTGCATTTTTTTTTTAAAGATATCCAAAACCAAAATGCTGCGATTGCATGTGCAGGAGCCATGGAGTTTTCCAGAAGACAGGTACGTTCTTCAGACTCTCATTTTCCACATGGATTTATAAAACATAGTACTACCTCATAACTACAAATGAGTTTTGAAATGAATGCAGTGGAAATTCTTTATTTTCCAGTGCATTTGAAAACTCTGCAAACTTTTCCCTAAAGGAGTTGTGTTTGAGGACAGAGCTACCTGAGCAGGGACGTTCATTCCTGTGGTTTTCTCATCTGTATTTAGTCTCTCTAGCAGTAACCTATTTTTAAGAGGTTAAGTACTCATTAAGACAAGATGGAGCGAAAGACAGAACACATTGTAAAGGAACATTATCCATAAACTAATTTAGAGTGCAGTCACACGAAAGCCAAGCCCAGCTTTGCTCACACACTACATAATAATGATATGTTTCGGGATTGCAGCTGAGAACAAATTTGACAGATCTGTGCACTGTGCAATCACATTTGCTAATGTTAGTTTTAAAACAGGAAAAAATCAATCCCCATTGAAAATATTTTTTTATTGGGAAAGCTGAGAACATTAAGATTTCCTGGTAATAGATACGGGCAGACATTCAGGAGGAGCACGGTGTGTTTGTCACTGAGGACAGGCTGAGAGAGTTGGGGGTGTGCAGCCTGGAGAAGAGAAGGCTCCGGGGAGACCTTCCAGTGCTGAAAGGGGGCTACAGGAGAGATGGGGGGGCTCTGGATCAGGGGGTGCAGGGATAGGATGAGGGGGAATGGTTTTAATCTGAAAGAGGGGAGACTGAGATGGGATATTGGGAAGAAATGTTTTCCTGTGCAGGTGGTGAGGCAGTGGCCCAGGTTGCCCAGAGAAGCTGTGGATGGCCCTGGAGGGGTTCAAGGCCAGGCTGGATGAGGCTTTGAGCAACCTGGGCTAGTGGGAGGTGTCCCTGCCCATGGCAGGGGGTTGGAACTTGATGATCTTTAGGGTCCTTTCCAACCCAAACCATTCTGTGATTCTATGATTTGCCCTTGGAGGGACGTTGCTGCTGGTGGACCCCATGCCAACTGTGGTGTACTCAAACAGAGCTGCTGGGGACATGGACGCCCAACTGGTGACTGCTGTGCTCATTGTGCACATCTACAAATGCCTGTTCCAGGACTGGATCATCTGTCCTGGATGCTCTCAGTATGGACACTTGGAGTGACCAGCCCAGGCTGCCAAACGCTAGTGGTGACATGTAGCATCCATAATCTGAGCTTGGAGATCATACAGAAGTCATCCTGTGGCTTTTTCTGAGCTCTGTCTTACCTGATATTTCATCTTGAGATAGAGGTTATGGCATGACCTAGGTTTGAGGTGTTATTTGGTCATACCTGGCCTTGGCAGAAGAGCTGCTTTTCCCTGTGTCCCTGTCTCACTGCCGCTGCCCACCCTGGACCCCGCTCTCCTGACTGCTGATGATAAGGTGTGTCTGGCAAAACACTCCCTCAGAAAACTTTTAGATTTTGGAACATGCTCCCTCTAAGGCTGAATTTGATAATTTCTTGATATGCTGCAAAACATCTGTTTGAGAGGATTTTTGGAGAGTTTGCTTCTCCCAGCGATGAGTGAATACAAAGCAGCTTCCATAGGTGTTTCACTGGCTGAGTTCCTGCTGGAGCAATTATTTCAGTGCTTCTGGGATTTCATTATATTGTGTAATTAGTGAAGGTGTTCAGGAAAATTTGAACTTGGGATAAGCATGCTTTTATCACTTTAGATGTTGATAAATATATATTCTGAGGTCTAAGCTTTGCAAGTGGCTCAGGCACGTGGGTCTCAGCTGTAGAAGTCACCAGCGGTAGCTTTGGGGTAGCAGCACATATATATGCTGTTATTGTGAAGCAAAAAGGCAAAATAATTCAAATGAGATTGCAGAGCTATCTCTCTGTACTTTGTAGTCATGGCACATCAAGAATTCACACGCTGACAGCTAAAACAGCTCAGCCAAATTGGGACAGCCGCTTGGGTGTCCAACCCCTGTGATCCTTCCTTAAAATACAGGTTTACATAACAGGTCATATTTTCCAAAATTTCCTAAATCATTCTAACTTATTGGAGAGTTTTGTGAACTTTCAGAATATCTACAGATAAATTATGAGGATTTTGAGATTCATCTGAACTCACACATTTGTGTCCTACTCCTGCAGTCGTACCGGGGAGAGTTTACGCACACCAGCAGCCTCAGTGCATCGTTGTGGCTGTTATTGCAGAACTGGGCCTTGGAGTTAATCAAGTTTTGAAAATATAATTTCTTTCCTATTTGAAATACGGGAAACAGAATTCTCATCTCACGCTTTTCTATTTTCCTTCCAGTGTTTCAATTTTCTTTTGTTCAAGAGAATTAATTTTACTAGCTAAATGGAACACCTCCTCTAAAAACGAGCAGAAGGGAATACTGCAGCACGTTTTCGTCTCGAAAACAAAATAATTGCTTTAAAAATAGTCTTATATCTCTTCATTTTATGACGTGCTCTCTTTAGACTTGATAATCATCCTTTCTTGTACCTGAGATACCTTCCCTCCCCACACCCACTCTCTCCTATCCCCCTGAAATTCTAGGGGAATGGTAGAAGATATATCGACAGCCTTATTTCCAGCACTGGTGCAGGAGGTGGAGGCAGCCAGCCTTCAGTAGGGTTTCAGAGGAGAAGGTTTTTTAAAATTTTTAATAATATTTTAATGTGTTTCAGAAGCCATTTGCTACCTGAAGCTGTGTTTGGATGGTCTCTTCTGTAGTGACCACAGAGTTTTGCAACTCCTGGAGCAAGTGCATAGGATCAGCCACGTGTGGTTTTACTTTGGGTGCCTTAAAAAAAGGTGTTTTGTTCTAAAAAACCCCAAATACCACCTATATTCTCTTTGTGTGCAGAGGTGTGGGGAGCTGGGAATTAAAGGAACACGAGACACTGCGAAGGATGTGATCAAATAATCAAAATGAATTGTTTTGGCTTCAGCCAAACTGACAGTTTAGAGCTAAATTGGTTTTCTGAAACATACCTCAGTAATGACAAATGGTAAAAGCAGGTGGAAACAAATCTATCCAGCTGCTGCAGCCGAGGGGAAGTTGGCCGTAGTCTGAATTCAGCAGGTTTCTACATGTTCCCTGAAAAGTGGTTGCTTGTTCAGATTGCGGGGTTGAAAAGCCCATCTTTCCTTAATGCTTTTTTAATGAAAAATCAGATCCAGGAGAACTTTCTCATTCCTTCTGTTTTCAGATTGGTTTTCAAATATTTCTTTGTTGTCTGAGAAGTCACCATGATGCTGGGCAATTCAGAAATATACGAGGCCCACTTAGAAAATCTGTTTCAGGAAGGTAAAGGCTTTTGTATCGATATGAATGACTTTTGCAAAGGGAATTCATTCTTTACATTCTGTTCTTTGTTGTGGCTCTGCCAAGTTACCAGTAAACAAAACACTTAATGGCCATTTCTGTGTATGGGCTGATGAGGATGACGTACAAAGTTTGAAGGGAAAGTTAAAGCTTTTAGGGTGAACAAAAAAACCGAGCCTTAAAAATGGTGAATACTTGCTGAAATCCTGCGAAACAAGAGATTGTGCAACAGTTCTCGAAAAAGATAAAAAGGGGGGGATAAGTAATGCTTCTGTATGTTTGCTGTCTGAAGAAATAGGTTAGGGATGAACTGTTCTCTAGTTCCATACATAATCTCTTGTTAAGCAAGTCCGTATCGTATATATTTTCAACCCACTTTCTAGGAAAGTTTTTCCATCCTATTCAAGAGCATCAAAATCCAAAAGAAGGGTGAGAAAGGTGCTGTGAAGTGTGATTCTTGTCCATTCAAAATAATAGGAAAAACTGAGACTAATTTAGGTTAATTACTAGCTTTTTCATTTTTTTTATGTAGTTTCTGGCCTGTTCTTCCTTCTGGTACAGAGAGCAAGGCATGGGGGGAACATGCCCTTCTTTTTTCCTCTGCTCTCACTGCACTCACTTTTTTTCTCTTGCAGCTAAGCAAGCGGCGTGCAGGAAATCACCCCTGATCATGGCTCCCAACGTGAATTTGGTGATGGGATTTGTGCTAATGTATTGCAAAGCAATTTGCTTTCTCCCTCAAAAATCAGAGACATCAAAAGAGAGAGTGTTATTTTGGGAGTCCAGATAATTTTCCTTCCTCTATGTTTCTTACTGTCAGCAATAACCTGAGGGCTTCCCACGAAAATGTTTTGTGGATGATTCCAACTCTTCAAAATAATATAGAAGCTCCCAGAATTTGAACTTTTTTTTTTCTTAAAGGTGTCTGTTCTTCAAAGAATGCAGTAAACAATATTTAATTTTTCATATAGGGAGTCTGAATATTTTCAGGAAAAATTCTACTTTTTTAAAAAAAAAAAAAAGGCAGTGGAAGCTACTGGGTGCTGAACGCTTTGAGAAGTGTGGCCCCAAGGTTTAGTGATTAAAGGCAGCTTAAATGTCTAAGACATTTCTCACATTAAAAATCTGTGCAGGGAGGTCAGTTAATATCACAATCAACCTTTGACAAAATGCCAATAATATGATTTATTTTTCTGGCATCATAAATACATTAGGCATATAGATCCCTACAGGCTGGAGATTTTCGCACAGCAAGTCTTGAGCATGAATATCTAAAGCAAAATAGTATGTGCAGTATAGCAGTAGGTAAAGTCCTGATTGTTTACGTGTAGGTTACTGAGGAGTTACTACCTTTTTACTAAGTTCAGAGGAGAAGTCTCATAGGTGTAAACCAGGGAAACGGCTCTTCAAGTTGTGTTGGAAAAAAAGAGGCTGCCGCGGCTCGCGGGCTTTTTTGGTTCAGGTTATATGAACAAACATCTAGGAAAATAAATGCAGAGAGTTTGGCTAGCCCCAATGACTGCAGTGCAGAGCCTTGTCTGAGATCTCAGGCGCTTTTTTGGAGCAGCATCAGAGAAAACAACCGTAAGAAAGCAAGCTGAGTTTTCTCGCACCTTATTTGAAGATTACTCACTCGTATATATTTGTTTGTTTTGGATGGGTTTTTTTTTTTGGTTCCTGTGCTTTGTTTTGTTAAGTGCACCAGTTTACAGAAAGGAGAACCTCTGTGTTCAGTGGTGGGACGAGGTGTGCTGAGCTTTTGGCAAAATGTTCTTAAAATTTGGCTTTTTAAAGCAAGTTTGTTGCAGTACTCACACGGTACATGGCGATGTGACCTTCCAAAAAGTGTAAAGCATGGAGGTGCAGAGATCACCCCTGCCAGCAGGATGGAGGCAGCAAGAGAAGCACAGCACAAAGAGATGAAAACTAAGAGTTGAACTGCATTACAAAACCCCAGACAGCCCAGGAGCTCACCACGGTGTCGTTTTCCTGGCTCTTTAGGAATTTCTTTGCTGTGTAGGTGTGACTTCAAGGTACAAAGACCCATGTCAGTTTAGGGATGTCCTGCTTTTGTGTCTTGCTTGACTCTGGTCACAGGTCCCAGTCAAACATTTCAGTGATGATTGAACAAGGCTCAGAGAGGAAAAAAATAATAAAAAAATTACTAAAATTTATTTCTGAGCTTTTTTTTGACAGGCCTCCTATGTCATCGAGCTTTGGATGGAATCAGGCAAGCTTGGCACTTAATGCCCCGGTCGGACATCAGCGCAGGTTGTGCAGAGGCCTTTTTTCTTTTCTAAAAAATGCTTCCTTCTCTCCAAGTGGTTTGAAAATACACAGATTACAAGTGTCAAGGCATGAACGTTTCAACTGTTTATGAAGGGTGGGCACTTGAAGTGAAATCCAAGCTGTTTTGAATAGAGGGAAAAACCAGGACACATCTATGGACTAGTGCACTTTGTGCATGTGAAATACTGTTGAGGAAGGGAAAGTTTTTCCAAAATAATCACTGTTCAACATCAGCAGAGCCGAGCAATTCCAGCACTCTGCTGAGTCAGAAAAGTAAATAGGAGACTCTTCTATGATCCTAGTAGATCTCAGAGAAAGAGCTATGAAATATCAACAGCAACAAAGGCAAGAGGAGAGTTCAACACCAACCTGGCAGACTCGACAGTGTCATCTGTAAAGTGATATCATCTGCCAGAGAGCCTGCTGCCAATTCCTACATTTTTCTGCATTCACAAGTTCCACAAGTGTGCAGCTGTGAGGCTATTGAATTTCATGACTGTACATTTGCAGCTTGTGAATTTGTCAGTAGGCATTTCCATCCTGATAATATTTGTTAAGAGCTGTGCAGTGTGTGTTGCCTTTCTGTTAGATATGCTCAGTACAGTCTGCAAATGCTAATCAGAGGATCTCTGCTGGACCATAGTAAAAGTACCGAAGGCACACTGTTTTCTTACTGGTTTGCATTTATATTTCTTGATTTTTTGAGAGCTCTTAATCATGACTTGAACCTCATGGTGAAAAGTAGTTGAATATATCAATTGAAACAGGGGGATTTCTTCCACTCACGTTATTTTCTATTCTCTGCTTTTTTGTGTCTAGCTCTAAGGAAACCTCATTCCCCACCATGCAATACCTAAATGTCAGAATCTGTTGGGCTATTATACAATTGTTTTGTTTTTTTTTTTTTTAATTTAGACATATTAAAAATACAGCAGCAGTGATTTTTCATATACATTAATTTGTTTGCATTCGTAGACCTCTGAAAAGTAAGGAAGCGTTTCTTTGGTAAATGGAGGAAGCAAAAATGTCTCTTTAAAGTAGTTTGCTGAAGACCATGTAGAAAATCTCATTTTTATCAATGGTGTATAAACACATCTCTCTTAAACTGACTATTTTAGAAATTTGGGGCAAAATTGTGCCTTAAAGGCACAGTTCTGAAGTGAAGGGGTTTCTGTGTGGAAGAAGGGGAGACCTAAGGAAAAAAGTGCTTTTCTTTTGGAGTTCGCTTTGTAATGTCTGGGCAGCACATTTCGCAGTGGGAACTCTGCCAAAAGCCTCGCTGTGTAGTAAATAAACATTTCGGGAAAAAGCTGGCTGAAAGAAGATGGCTAGCAGAGTAGGATCTTGAACATCTCTTTATCCATTTATTTATACACTTTAATTCTGTCCTTGTATATGGCACCTGTATCTACATGGTTGGCAAATGACATCCACCAGAAACAAAATATAATTGAAAAATACCCTGCTATGGCTGCAAATGCCAGCTCTTCCTGCTCTGAAATGGGGTCTGAAGAAGCACCCATCTCACCTGGAGAGAGCAGCACATCCCATGGTGCTGCTGTCTCCTCCCAGCAGCCAGCCTTCCCCATCCTGCGCCAGGTGAGATCCGCTTCACGGGTGCGTTGTCACCCACAGAGGGGTGATTTGTGACTTCTTAGGTTAATGCAGTCCCGAAACACATCTCACGTGAGGTCAGACACCAGTATGAATTATGCTCAGTGTTTGTTTGAGATCCCAGTGCTTTGGGAGGAGGCCACCACCTCCTCTGGCTCGCCTTCCGGGCTGAGTTAAGATCGATAAGTGCTGTACTCTCAGTTTGACCAAACTGTGCCTGCTACTAGATCCCACCTGGCAAAGCTCCTTGTGCCATACCTGTTTAATTCGATTGCTTTCTCCATCACACCCCTGGTGCTGGTGAGTACAAAGTTTCTCTGCGGGTTGTCCTGAAGGATCTTTCTGCCCAGCACATAGTTCCTGGAGCACACACTCAAGAAGAAACAATTTGTGAGCTGGGTTTTCCCAGTCTGTCCCAACCCGCGGCTGCAGGAGCAGTGAGCTGATTCAGCCACGGCGCTCGCGGGGATTATTTATCCCTTGCTGATGTGTCTGCAGTGCCTGGGGAATAACAGAGCTCGCTGAAACCCAGATCTCTTTGCCACAGAAAGTCCAGGTGCATCTTCTTTTTTTTCCATGGGGGTGAATGTTATTTCACTCTCCTCACCAGCTTAGGGGAAGATAACGCTAAAAAATCTCTTGCTGGCCAGAAGTAAATAAATAAACAAACTGCAGAGTTCAAGTATGTGTGGCATCTTGCTTTTCCTTAGCAAGCAGTGTAAACAAACAAAGCAGTCTTTTTTTTTCCACCATTTCTGCAATACATTGCCAATTGATAATGTAGTAGTAATATTAACACATGCCTGTTCAAAAATGTGATGCATACTTTTGGGTCTTTGAGATTAGTTCCTCTGAAGTGCTTTTTCTTTCGGCTGCCTGACAAGGTTTTTGGCTTCACTTCAGGCTGGTAAGAAGACAGCTGCTCAACTTCTGACACAAATGAAGAAAATTGATGATATGCCATCTCCAAAATCCCCTTTTTCCTGGCAGGCGCTACTAGATGGAGTGCTAGAAGTCATTCAACATTTCAGGCTTTTTTTTTTTTTTTTTTTTTTTTTTTTTGAATGTTAGTTGGGGAACAATTTGGGGTTTGCTTAGTTGGCTGGCCTGCTTCTAATAGCATTCAACACTTGCATTGAGTCTGCATCTCTGGGAACATAAACAAATATCATAGCAGTCATACTTACGCTGCTTGTACAGCTTGCTCGCTTAGCTGCTGTTGTGTACTGAATTATCATTAGCGTGATTTTGCATAATGTCTTAGCAATTTATTTCTCTCTCTTTGGCGTGGAAATGCAGGAGACAGAAACTCCAGTGAGGGTCCCTGTAAGGATGGGGCTTCTTGGGCTGTTTTTATAGGTCTGGGTCCTCCTGGGATTTTTCTTCAAGGAGACTAAAGATGCCTACGGGTGACGAAGAGGAATAATAGTAGCTAGTAAACATTGTTTGCCCCCCCATGATATTTCTCTGAACTTTCTGATTCTCTCTCTAGAACAGGAGCCTAGAGATGCTCTGAGGAGTTTGAAGACCACTCATCACAGGGGACGTGTCTCTGTTGTTTTATCTGAGTACAAAGGAAACTCCTTTCATCCTTTGCTGCCATGGTTTACCTCCTCTTCAAGATAACACAAACTATATTTTCATTATTGTTCTTTAACTATTTCCTGAGTCAAAGCTTTCATCTGCAAAAGACCTCAGCCGTTTGGGACGGTGTAAAGCATACTCTCATACCTGTGTGTCTAAAAACCAGTAAAGTTATCGTGTTGCTATCCCATTACTTTAGAAATAGAACCCTACCTTTGTCATTTCGTAATTATCATTAGTGTTGCGAAGGGTTGGATTTTGAGACACATTTTCCTGCTCCTTTTTAAACCTCCGTGGAAGAGAGGCTACGTAAAGCTCTGAATAATGCACATGACATATGCTACCTGTCTTGCAGAGGGAGTTGAAGAACCCGGCAGCAGTTTGCACTTGTGGAGCTGGAGAACAGAGGCAGTAAGCTTTAGTCAGGAGTTTTTGTGACTCGGAGATCAAACCGAGGAGTTCAGAGCTGCTCTAGCAGAGATGGGAATTAGATGGGTCACAAAGGATGTGCTCAGAGCTGGCCTGAAATTCAATATAATCTGGTTAGTGTTACTGTTGCTTCAGAAAGACACCGTTTTCCTTAGGCTAGGAAAACTTGTGTCCCTCAGATAACAGTGAAATATCTTATCTAAAGTCCTAACATTTGTCAAACTTAGAAAAACGGGCAGCAGGATCTCATAGTTTTATATGTAAGGAAATAAAGGGGGTGCTGTTGACTTTGTCATGGCAATAAATGATGGCTGCGTGTACAGCTCAGCTCAGTTGTCTTTGTTAGATGTGGAATTAATGACTACTATCAATGTTCATTACTCTGTACTGTTGTTACTTAGCAGTAAAGCTTGCATGAGGTGGGTGATTCCTTTGCAGTAGCTGTTATGCACATATGTGAAAGCAAGATATGGATATGCACTGATAAAAATGCTTTGTTTCTTTAAAAATGATAAAAAAGCTGCACCCCACAATGTGGAAGTTTGGCTTTAGTATTTTGTGAAGACACCAAAATACAGTCTGATGAGCAACTCTGAGAGAAAAAGTTTAAATTCTTGCTTGAGGGAAATAAGAAGTTAAAGTGTGATTTTGTTAATTTTTTTTTTTAAAAATCATTTCCAAGGATCAAATCCTGACACCTCCAAATCCAATTTTGACTTCTGGTCTTCATTGTGAACTAGAAATGGGCTCAATCAAAAATGCCGCTTTTCTGAAAAAATATTTGGATGGAAACTCTTTAGTCAGCTCATTGAACAGCCGTTTGGAGGAGGCTGCTCCATGCGCAAGAGCCTGGTGAGCGCTCGGTGGCAGCTGCACCGCTTTTGGAGCCGCGTGGATATTGCTCTCCCCTCCCGAAGGCAGCGAGCATCCTGCCAACGCAACGACATCAACTTTGCATCCATTAGCGACTGAAATAGGATATACTTGGATTGTATTAACTGGTAGCCCATGGTTGTTTGTTTTGTTTTTTTTTTTTTTAAAGAATACGAAAATCTATGTTTTGACCAGCTGAGCTTTCCCAGAGCGGTGGTTTTGGTTTGGATCTCGTGCGGGTGGGGAGCAGAGGGCTTGTGCAGCAGAGTTTACCTTTTTAAAAAATGCAGCTAGCTCATTTGTCTCTTAGGCAACTGCAAAAATAACTCCATCAAGAATAAACCTGCAAACAAAGGCGAAAAGGCAGAACTGTGTGAAGACATGAAATATACTGGTTTAAATAGTCCTGTAAAGCTATTTCCTCTCCCTGTGCCCTTCGGAGGCTGTAATGATGTGCTCTGATTCTTAAACACAAATCCTGACCTGCATAAATTGAGAGATTTCATCTGTATAGATCTGCAAATTGCTAAGATAGTATTACCTGGATATTTTATGGCACATCCTTAAGTCAATAGGCAAAAGGTTTCTGAATAAAAGCCTTAAAATTACCTTATGAATTATTAACTATTCCCTGTATTATCTTTGAATTATAAAAACATAGAAAAATAGGAAGGAGAATTGAAAAGCATCAATCTCAGGTTCTTTAAAAATGTAATACTAATCATTTGAGCAGTGTACAAATCTTTTATTAAAGATAAAGGGGAAGCTATATTTTTTTATTAACTTGAGGATATGTTCAATCGACATGATTAAAAATCTCATTACTGACTTGTGTCAGGGACGTGATTTATTACTGAAACAAAACAGAAGGCGTTTTGCTGCCCATAGCTGTATTTATTGTGAAGAAAACTATTAGGTTGTATCTACTTTTGTGTGGCAGGTATTTCTAAGGGTGGATTAGATTTTTTTCTGGGAATGATGGGCTTTCACTGCAGCCTGCAGCTGAAGTACTGCTACCTTAAGAGGGAACGCCTGTATGGAAATTGTAGGTACCAAGAGATGTATTTTTGCTCTAGTAAATTTAGATGAAGCAAATGATTTTGTCTGATTAGGTAATAGGATGTGCAAAAATTCAGGATTTTATACATAGGTGCTATTTAAGTGTAGCTAATACAGTGAAGCAAGTGTGGGTATTTTAGGGATTCTTCATGTATCACGTGTGCTAATATGTATTGATTGGTACAGTATAGATGTCCCATTCAAAAAGAGCCCTTGAAGTGAAGTCTCAGTTTGATAAAAAATGATCAACTCAATTCTAGAAATACTCTCCTACTTAGGGGGATGTATCTACAGAATATATAGGGTATTTTTCTCCTTGCCAAACCTTAAGCAGGTCATATATTTTGTGTGTTAGGCAGCTATAGGAGTGCCTTGTACTTGGAAAGGGAAAATGCCTTAAATATTAAATTATTCCCAGCATAAGTTCCAGTTCTATTTATATTAGATCCTACAATGTAAACTGGAGATAATACCGAATTTATTTACATCACAGCAGCTGCGGAAAAACTGGGTTATACACACTTGCATATGAAGACGAGACATTAAATAGTGCCATCAATTCCTGCAAGCCAGCAGAAATAGCTTTTCTCTTCTGATAACCATGCCTGGATGGCTCCCAAGGCTGAGTGCTAGTTTTGCACATCCCACAGGAAGTTTGGATTCTCTCCTGCTCCGTGGGAGGAAAGCACTTGGTATTATCGTGACAGGTGCAATAGGTATTGAAACGTAAACCTTCCACTTGATCCTGGGTAACATATTGCCAGTCCTGGGCTTTGCTCCAGAGGAGTGTTTTGGGAGAAATGACATATCTTAGAGGTAAAGAAACATTTCTGGAAATAGGTTGCTTCAAAAATTTGGCAGCTCTTCAGCTGTTCAAAATGTTAGAAGTAGTCAAGGCAGAGATTGAATAGTGGGTGGAGGAAGGCAAAGAAAGCAGTCAAAGGTGCATGATGTCTTGTAAAACTGTGGGAGAGGTCTGTTGCACAAACATCGTGGTCATTGAAGGAGGGACTCATGTGACAGTTTGGAAAACTGAGATAAATGAATTTGTTGGGCACCTTTACTCACCTCATTTGTTCTCAGTCCGCTGTTCTATTTCTGTCTGGATTTGGTGTTTAATGTACTAAGCAACTTCACATTCCCCTCACCAATTTCAAAACTTTGAATACTAAAAAATAACCAAGGTGTTAGAGTATTGCCAGGTTCTTGACTTAAAACTATGTCTTGACGATCTCAGGAGACACCCAGTGTAAACCATTGTGCATGTGAGGTGCGGGAATGCTGAGGGACCTGCGGGGGTAGGACAGAAAAGCTGTTTTCTAGCAATGAGGAGGAGATCTCCAGCTTCCAGTAAGCCCTAGCAAGTCCAGAAAAATGTCGTCATGCATGGGACTCTCGACATGTCCCGTAGATTTCAGGTAGTTTGCAGGGCAGGAGTCAATACATTATGTAAATTTGCAGGGAAGCCTTAAATATGCCATGTGAATGTATCTTCACTTCGAGAAGTTCCAGGATATCAGCAAACATAGGATATACCGGTGGGGTCCGTCCTCCTGTTTGTGTTCAGCCTGTGCTAATGAAGCTACATGACTTTATGAGGAATGGCAGAATAAGAATGCCACCAAAATGTCTTTTCAAAATCTCACTGAAATCTATCTCCAAAATGGTTTTTGTTGTCATAGTTTTGGCAGTTGAGGGAGGATCCTCAAGAGAACAAGAACTTGTTTTCTCTGGAAAATATGCTTTTCTTTCATTTTTTCTCCTATATTTGCACATAAGTGTTGTTATGTTTTCGTTTCCATCTGGAAGGTACAACCCTCATCTGAATTCTTTCTGTTGTAGCTTTATGCAATAGCATCAAAGTAGGTGACAATGAACACTTTCAATGTCTTCTGATGATTAACAAGATGCTTTAAGATCTTCCTTTATCACACGGAGGAATTTGTAATGTAAATCTATTACGTGCGTCTGCTTGGTCTTCATCCTTCCAGGATTTCTCCTGCTTTCAAAGGAATGTTTACAGGAGTGCTTCAGATTGGGTTGGGAGTGTGGCTGTCCACATTTCTGCACATTTAGAAAGAGAGCAGTGTATATGCTAAAGGGGATAACTGTTCACTTCTGAGCTTATGTGGATTTTGTTTTTCAGATGTTCACCTTCAGGAATATCCTTGGCAACTAAGAAGTATTTGCCCAAAATACTGCATCCTGGATTTCACCTGCCAGACTCAGGTTTTCCTCTTCATAAATCTTTGGTAAGTTTGTATTGGTGATTTGGCCCAAGTTTATTTTAACTGTATTTCGTTGTAACTGTAATGTAATCTGTTGTAAAGTTTATTGGAAAATCTGATTTTGAAAACCTAAGAAAAAAACAACATCTTGAAAAAGGAATAGAAAAATCACAGAGCTAAATACGCACTCAGTCTGTCTAACAACTATCAAAGTGATAAGTTTGGATTAGGATCTAATTTACAGCTTATATATATTGTAACTTTCCTACATTTTTCGTGCCGTAGAACACCAAGTTAATGTCAATGATTTGACATTGCTTTCAAAAAGTACAATTATAGTATATTCCGCAGAAGAGTTATATTTCACAGTAGTCCTTTGTTATAGTTTGCAGGAAGTTTGACACAGCTTGGTTCAGAGCTGAGTATTTAACTTTTTTTCAAAACATCGTTCGATAAGACTCTCATAAGACTTTGCAGTGTATTACAAAAAAGCTCATCTATCATAATAGTGCCACAATTGTATTTATTTATGTATATGTACAGACATGTATTTTACGTGTATAGATTGATAAGTACGAAAAGTTTTCAAGGTCGTTGGTGGAATATGTGCCAGACCTGTGCACGGTGTTGAAAGGGAGTTAAACTATGTCTTTTTGTTAACATTTACGTTGTTCTTGAACAGATCACTCTAGACATGGTCTGGCCTCTGTCTGATTGCTGCAGGTTATGAGAAAGGCTTTTTGTTCAGGCTTTACCTGGTGGCTTCTCAAATATCTCTGTGGCTTCTCAGGCGGGTGTTTTGTGTCTTGGTCTGAACCCTGGGGCTACTAGTGCTTCTTAGTTCAACTTTGTCCCATACCAGCTTAGAGAAAAGCAAAGACTGAAATGAAACAAAAAATTATAGTTGGATAACATATATAAGATCCTATATTACAGTGTGCCTTTCTCCCGTGTTCATCACCCGTACCTTGCCGTTTGGGGTACAGCCACAGGGAAGTGTTTGCCTTCTGTTGTATAAATGAAACATGGGCCAGTGGAGTGCCAATCCTGGCTGCGGCCGTGGCAGAATAAGGGCTCTCTTTTCAAAAAGCCTTTAAGTATGTATGCAAATAAGGACTCCTATGGAGAGTTTAAGCAGATTAGGTAGGTGACTCCTGTTGATTTCTTATGGTAAGACATACTGCACCTCTTAAACTTATCTAGAGTAGCTGAAGGCTAAACGCTGTTCAAATCCATCACTGCTGTTTAGTGTGTTTGAAATACTAACAATATCTTCTGCCAGCCACTGTTCTCAAGTAGTCTGTGGATGTAAGACTTTGTGAAGTGATCCAAATTCTCCTGACCAACACATTTTTCTTTTCCAGATTAATGTTGGGGATAGAAAAATAATGAGACTTGTATTTTTCTTTCTGTGTACTGGTATGTATCTGGCAGGAGGGAGTGAATAACTCCTGGCCAAATCATCAGGACATTCCCCACACCTCTAGAGGATCCTTCTTGTCTGACACGGGACTGAACTGACATCGAAGGGGAAAAAAAAATGTCACAAACAGTGGACTTTTAATAAAACAGCATTCTTTTTTTAGCCATCCAAACACACAACTTTCATCATGTTGACTTCCAGGTCTCAGCCTGTTGGGTTAACACGAGGCTCGGGGCAAGACCAGCTGGGAGAGGTGCTGTTTCGCAAACTGGTAGCCCATGTTACCACCTGTGGTTAGATGTCTAATGCTTAGGCATGACTGCCCCACTTTTGAGTATCCCACAGCCTGCTAGACAGCAGACTTTTTAGGAATTTCCCGGCAGATAATGGATTATCTGATCCTTTGAACTTACTACCTTAAAAGTGAGATCATATTTTTACAGATGATGTCAGCTTCACCACAGGTACAAGACATGTTTAAGAAGATATTTGCTTAAAAATACTATTTTTTTGGTGCAAAACAGTAAAGAGAAATTATAATATCCACAGTTAATACTATATGCAGTAATAAACTGGTTCCGAATGACATTTACGGGGGTGCTTCAGAAACAGAGGTCCCGATGCTGCTGTGACTTACCTTAGTGTTAGTAGGTGATTCCTTCAAATTCCTCCAGTGATATTACTTTGGTGTAAAGGCACTAAAGAAGCAGGCTTAATGAAGTAATTATAATGAATATTACATAGGGGTTTAGAGCCCTCAGGCAGGAGTCTTAATATCATGGTCTAACACTTGATTTAAGGGAACATTTTGTATGTATTATTTACATCAGATATTAGACCTGCTGTGCCAAAGCCAATGACTGCAACCCAGGGGATTTATTAGTACCAGATATACTATTTATTTGGAAGAAATACCATGTAATACTTGAAGCTACAAAATCAGTTTTGAAATAAATAGATTTTAATTTCAGATAAATGGTGGGTGAAGGCTAAGTTCAGACTGGCACCCTGATAGATCAGGGCAAACTCTCCACATTTAGTGTTGATGCAGCACAGCAGTGGGTTTTTTAAGGATATCATCCCCAATCTCCATCATGTAGAGCAGTGATATATTTGGCTTCTGGAAACTCATTGCAGAGGTCTTCTGGACTTTGAGATATTTCAGGTTTTCTTGTGTTGACTTGAGTACACTCGGCTCTTTTTCATGTTCAAGTAGCTTCAAAAACTTTAACGGATTTTGTTCATTGATAAGAGTCAAAGCTTAGGTAAGGATGAAGAGGAACCAGTTAAGGCTGTGAAATGGCATGGGCACAACAGTCCTCATGGGTAGGTCTCAGAGTCAAATGGGGGTTGTTAAGTCAACCTGGAAAAACCCTTAATGTTATACAGGTCCCCAAAAAATCCTTCTGTGGTGGAAGGAGATAGTGATTTCAATTTGGTTTTAAACATTTTTTTTTTCTTGAGTGACTGTGAAGATAGATGATCTTCCGATTGATATTTGGTGTTATTCCTACTGATACTATTAACAGTTATTTCAGCACAGTTTTTGATGTAAGCCACCTAAGCAAGTTTATATCCAAATAAAACAAGAAATGTAGTAACTGGAGGCAGTACGGGAAAAGCCTGAATGTGGCAATGATGAAGTCCTGATCCTGAAGGTGCATATAAGTTTGCCAAAAGTGCTGCATGAACCCATTTACAGTTCTGGATCTGGGGCTTGAGTGATAACTTTCCTGTGGAAATAATCTCAAGGTTTTCTCCAGTCAGGTAGCTGGAAATCCCAGAATTTAAGGGACTGATTCTCCTGAAACATTTTGGCACTTTGGGTTTGTTCCTCTCCCTTCTGTTGATAGACACGCACAGTTTTCCCTCCTGGTGCAAGAAGACTGAAATGTGGCCTCGTTGCAACATTTTGCTGGCATAGCTGTGTTTGCTCCAATTGTGAAAAATTCATGCCTCTAGATGATATCACCGGGCAAAATTCTATGATGTGAACGCAGCTACCCTGACCAAGGAACTCTTACGTTCCTCAAAGCTGATGTTACTAAGCCAGCAGAAAAAGTCCTTCCATAAGGACTGCCATGCTGCTTCTGCTCGGAGGCTCTGTATATGTAACTGTAGGAGAGTACAGAGACTGCCTTGCAGAAGTGAGACATGATGATATAGTAAGTATGTTTTTCTATAAGTGCTGCAGGTGAAGGGAGTAAAAAGTATACTTTTGCTGATGCTGTTCTTAGTTGTAGGTTTTGTGTCTCCTGTATTGGTGCTGAGGTCAGTTATTTCTTGATCCATAAGTGTCCATGGGTTATTGTAAATTTCAAGTATCTTAATAGCATAAAGGAGAATGCAGTTTGTGCATCCTTTTTTTGGTCTTCCAAACAAGGAAGTACAACTTTTGAATATATATTTCTCTGTGGCAACTAGGAACACGTAAGTATTAAATAACAGCATGCAGTCTTGGAAAAAATTTTGAAAAAGAACTTGGGCAAAAACAATCCAGGTCAGAGCAGTTCTTTTTCTGTTTCTGCTCTGGCCTTTAATTTATTACTATTGTTTTAAAATTCATTTCTTTTTAGCACATGGGAGGAATGCTGCCCACTGCGCTCCAGCTAACTAGCTGATTTATGGTTTACTTCCTATACGCCCCAGTTTAATTAGGATGTTCCTATTTCCTGCCCCTCATTACACTAACCCTCATCACCGACAAAGAACTGGAAGCAGATTATTATCAAAGCACAGAGGAATACAAGCTGCTAATTTATTTTGGTCTCGGATGGAAAATTGAAATTGTACATATTGCAAAGTGCTTCACAAAGTATCTTCGGTGGCCTGACAGCGTGGATATCTAACTGCTGCTTTTCAGAGGAGAAAGCTTTTGTTATAGTATTAGTTGTACATAACTACATATATTCATTATATTGTCCCTTCCTCTTAGGACAGAGATTCATGCGGGCAGTTCAGGTGGATGGTGCAGACCAGGAGGGCTTTCACCTTTATACCATGAGTGCATGTTGTGGGAAAATGTATGTCCCTGCAGCCACGAGGGAAAAGAGGAGAATTTTTAACAGAGGTTAACTAGCACAGGTTAAAATCCTGGTGCTGAGAATACAAGTTGTAATTTTAACTGAGCTGGCTGAGTTAAATCCCAGGTTAGTGTATTGCAGTGATATATTATTCCAAACAAACAAAAGGGAAATGAATTCTGTGTCTCTGCCTTTCTTGTTTAGGTTTTCGTAATAGCAAGTGGGGCAAATTCAGCAGCTGTGCAAACGGGTTCACAGCCAGTGGAGTCAAAGGAGGAGTTCACTCGTGGGACAAGGGGCTCCTTCACGTGAGGGAGGTGATGGCTGGGAGGCAGCGAAGCAGAGGAGAGCCTGCAGCTGAGCTCTTGTTTGCTAGAGGGCTTAAACCGCGCAGATGTAAATACAGAGTGTTGCTTTCTTCCTCAGCTATGATAGCATTTGCCACGATACTCTCTCTGAAGAGTTGGGGAGTTGTCGTGGAAAAATGTAGATGAGTTGCTTGGAGCTGAAGCACACAGGACGAGAAAAATCTCAGTAAAAAAACCAAAACCGAAAGAGTAAGTTGCTCGTGGCACATTTGGAAAGGGTCCGTCCTTGTGAGCCGTGTGTCTAACTCGTGGCGTTAAGGCCATGGATGTGGGCAGTGCATTTTGGGCTGCAGTCCCCTGGGGACACGGGAAGGTTTCAATGAAGTACAAAGCCTTGCTCGGCTGCTTGGCACGTCATAAATGCAGCTACTGGTGCCAAGGACAGCATAGTGTGGTGCTTTGGGTTCTTCACCTTATACTGGGCTGACACCTATCCTATGGGCAGGACGTCATTCTCCCTCTTTTGTGGTTTTACATTATTAAAGCCTGTTAACCGTGTGCAGCTATGATACCTGTATGAGAACTGGCTTCTAAATATGCAGAGCAAAAGATCTGGTAATGAAGTAAATTAATTTCCCAGCTGTTTGGCTAAAGATGGATATTGTAAGAGGTTTGCAAAGATTTTTAGGTACCTGAAACTGCTACGTAATGTGAATTACATATCTTAATGCTGTTTGCAAATTTTCCCTTTGAAAGTTTACCTTTTTGTCATTAAAATAGTGTGAAATGTTCATAGCAGTGACCCAAACTTGCTTCATTTAACCTCCTGCAGACTTCATTTATTAGCTGTGTGGTTTTTGCGATACCTTCTGTGGGAGGAAGAGGGTTTATTCTGAATTAACGGCACCGCCTTCCTCCCTCAGTTTTCTATTTCTATACCATGAGGCTTTGTGATGTTTATTATTATTTCACAAGGTTTGGGTTTCCTTGAATCTGAGAAAAAAAACCTGCAAACGGGGGCAGGATCTGTGTATCCAGGGCAGCACAAACCCAGCTGGCGGAGGGGAAGGTGATGCAGCGTGGGTCTCAAGCTCGCAGCTGAGGGCCAGGAGCAACTTCTCCATCACTTGCTGCTGCTCTTTGAATGCCTGAGGTGACTTTTTCCTGCCTGTTGAGTTGGTAATCCTGCAAGATAGCTGGTTTCTGACATAATGTCTGAATCTGTTCGGTATGAGATAATCCTGGTATTGGTATTTGGGTTTGAATAGCATCGCATTTCACATTAAGCAAAAATCTGGTTTGGAAGAGTCAAAGCCTGACAAAATCAAGCCTGTGCGTGAAAGGTGGGCTGGGGAAATCCCCGTTCTTGAACTAAGAAAACTTGAAAGGTTGAGAATCTGGAGCGGACTGTAATCCCTTTTAAATGAATTTGAACTTATTAGTTCTGTGCTCTACTAATGAGTCATATAGGGAGAACAGGATCTCAGATTGAGTTTGAGATTCTCCAGCTTGAGATAAGGAATAAAACCAGTATAAGGATTTACAGGAAGGGAGTGGATAATGTTTAAACATTGCTCCATCCTTCCTAGAGAGGCTGCATAAACTTAAGCGGTATTGGAAATGACAGCTGAGATTCAAACAGGTCATCCCTTGTGAGCGCTTTCACAATATCCCCCTTTCTGTGACACCCTAAGATGGAGAAAGTCTGGTGCTGGCAAGCTGCCAGGGAAAAATGAATTGTTCACTGTACAGCAAACACCAGCGAGGACATTCTTCGAGAGTCTGTAAGCGCCCGCTGTTCGCTCGTGCTGTTTACAAAAAATCTCCAGAAATGCGAGGCAGCCAAAGTGTGGTTTGAAGCTCTTGGTCTGGATATCTTCCTGGTTTGTGTAGGCTGGCTGGTAGTCAGTACTGCAGTCTGCGGTATTTCAGCCCTGAACGTGTGCTGAAATATTTTTCCTTCCTGTAACTTTTTCCATCTTTGATCATTCTGGGCGAGCTGGTTATGGACGGGTCATGGCCGCAGAGGGGACAGCATGCAGAGAAGGAATAAAATGAATTCTCACAGGGCAAAAAATTCTCTCTATGCTGTGACAAGTCAAATAATGATGTTAACGACAGACCAAATTTGTATTTGCAGACCTTCCCACGTGCAGTTGCGAGCTGCATTAAATAAATAATGAGTAAAAAGGGTCTCTGGTTCCCTGGGCAGGTGGATGCGGGACTGAGCTGCTTCCAGCACCACTGCGATTTTTTTTTTTTTTTTCTCAATGGTGGAACATTTTAAAAGATATCCCTGTTTGTAGGGGAACTTTTTGTCTCAGAGGGCTTAAGAGGAGTTCCTTCAGCTGTTCTTGAGTTAATTACAGCACATCAGCTATGAGCAGTGCACTCAAGGGAATATCCTAGTGCAACCTTTGCTTTCCTTGGGAGAGCTCCCTTGCCGTGCAAATGCTTCAGGTGCCTCATTTATTGCATTAAGCACTTCAGCAACCAGGAAATTTTCCTGAACTGATCACAAATAAATATTTTATTGGGTTTTACTTTCTAGAAACTTTGTGAACAAACTCAGGAGAAGTTCCTGCGTTCTAGATCTGCAGTCACGGAAAACAATAGCATTAGAAAAAGAATATCAGCAAAAGAGATATATTTTTCATTTAAAATTATACCCATCTTTCTTAAGGAAACAAATTAAATTGCACTTAACCAAAGAATACAGATAACAATATTAAGTCCAATAGAACATTTTAATTACAAAGAAAAACAAATGTACATGTCTGTAACTGTAATTAAAGGAGCGTTGTATTTGCTGTGCATTAGTGGGACTTGTTTGTCTGCAGTACAGTAATTGACATAATTCATCACTCGGTTTGGACTTGACGTTGTGGTTACCGTGAAGCTGTATGAGAAGACAGGAATTCGGCACTCAGATGCAGACTGTTTGACAGGATGCCTGAGCACTGCTGGAGCATAGCTGTCATTTGTCCTCATCACAGCCCAGCTTCAGCGCTGCCGTTGTGCTCCAGGTAACGCACGGATTGCCCGC
This sequence comes from Pterocles gutturalis, assembly GCF_000699245.1. Taxonomy (NCBI): domain Eukaryota; kingdom Metazoa; phylum Chordata; class Aves; order Pterocliformes; family Pteroclidae; genus Pterocles; species Pterocles gutturalis. The sequence continues at coordinate 30,495 of NW_010098358.1, forward strand.
GAGCTCCCTGGTAAGCTCTCGGGGTGGTTGCTGGATGACTTCATAGGTGTCCTGCTGGCTATACTCCATCTCTAGTTTTTTATCCTTTACTGTGGAGTCAGGGATACAGGTGGTTGAGGAGCTATCGTGGTGTTGAGGAGACAAACCCATGCAATCTTTGCAGGAATAAGGACCGTGACGTTGCAACTTGTCCCTGTGGAAGCGTACTGGGTGCAGGAGGTAACTGGGAGGGAAGCCTGCAGGAATGATTGGGAAGAGCCTACGAATGAAAAGGCTGAGCATACTCCCAGATCTAGTCCTTGCACTCTCTTCTTCCCTAGCTTCAGGACACTCAATACCAGTAATACAGTCTTCAAATACAGAAAAGGCTGCTGTGAGAAGCAGAAATCGGTTCCCCATGCCCCTTGTGATAGAAGAGGAGTAATGATCTCGAAAAATCCCAGCAGGGAAGAGTTGGTTAAAAACCAAGGGAACAGGTTCTAGTACCAAGGTATCAAAGTACTGGAATAAATTCCTTACAGAGACTGTGAAAAATTCTTTCCTGGAAGTCTGAGGACAGCATCTGAGGAAACCTTTCTGAGAAGCACTGTGGTGGACCTTTATCCCTCCTTGCAAGAGGTGAATGGACCCTGTCCATCTTTGGTCACCTCCTCCAGCCTGATTCCTGCGACTCCAGGGTGGACAAGCCATGCTGTCTGGGGGGCTATTTGGAAACCCATCCTGGAGATGTCCCGGGAAGTCCCTCGTGAGCAGGGAATGCAACCAGTGCAATGGGCTCGTATGTGGTCACTCCTGAGCCTTCCAAGGGAAACAAGCAAATCAAGGGACGTTTCTTACATGGGAGACCTGCTCTTCCTGCTGTGTCCTTTCAGGTACCAAAGAAAGTGGAAGACCTTCGTTAGGCTAGCTGCTGGTTAATAGTTAATGAGCAGCCTTGGTGTGAATGCACATTGCAGAGATGCCCCTGCTGACTGTATTTAAGCAATAAAATTATACAGGCAGCAGTTTTCCAGGTGATTACGGCAATCCTCGTGCAGTGTTATAATGCTGAGGGACTTTAATCACTGTAAATTCACTGCCTGCTATTAGGAGATGGACTTTGAGTTTAATAAAAAAAAAAAAAACAAACAAAAAAAAACCAAACAAGTCAAACAGGTAGACATGTCAATTTACTGAGTGTTATTGATGGAAACATGATTTAATTGGCAGCCAGTGAGAAATCACTATTTATGCAGAAGTACCAGTAAGATTTATATTGCATGAAGGGTAGATTATAGTTACTGTATAACCAAGCGATGTAGCTGATTTTGTACAACTAAGGTGTCTACCTAAGCAGTGTAGTGCACCAAGTTGTCTGTTGTATTTGAGATACTTCCATATATGAAGTTCCTAGTCACAAATAATAGGAAATGTCTTGTTAAAATAACCTCAAGATTATCGAATTGTGATAATCCAGATGTGTTCTGTGCAACCACCAAAAAAACAATGAAGTATTTTTTGTTTCCTTTGGAGCATTTTTAAACTGTCAATAAATACCTTAAATTTGATTTATTTTTTCAATAGAGTGGTCCTAGGATGCCTGGTAGTTTTAAAGTCAATCTAAGCAGATTTCATATCCACTTAATGCAACAGATTCGGTAGTAAAAATGATTCTATTTTACGTGGAAGAAATGTAAAGGGGCTAAGGCGATGTCTTGCAAGTGAGACTGCTAAAATAGTTCCAAAGCTGTTCCTGATACCAAGAAAAAGAAGGTTTGTTGCCATTCAGGGCGGCCTAAGGCAGAAGCGGCATTTGTTTCCAGTAGCTCCTGGGGGAACGTGCCTGTGCACACGTGTTTTCCAAAAGGCGATAGCTGGGAAGGCAAACAAGAGCAAACCTTTGAATTTGCATTGCATGTCTAGTGACAGGAGACAGGGAGAACCACATGGACCTGGGAGAAAAGCTTCTCAGCAGCAGAAAGCCAAGGAGGAGGCTTAACTCACAGCGCAGGATTTTGCTCCTTAAGCCTCTCTTCAGTACTGGAGAGTGTTTCCTGGTTGTCCCGCTGGGGTAGCGATAACACCAGCCTTTGGTATACATGGCCCTGATTTGCTTTTTATTTTCACTCACTCTCTGCTTTCATTTTGAAATTTCTTGATTGTCTTAAGCTCCAAGAAAGCTGCCAGCTGTCTTGGGATATCACCCTGAGCCATGGAAATCTGAGTGATTCATTAGCCTCCGAAGAGTGAGCTCAAAGCTTGAAACCCTTTTCAGACTCTCGGTAAAAGACATGGATTAGGGAGGATCTCGGTTTCCATCTCCCAGAGAGCTGCCAAATTCCCTTCTCTGCTCCTCCAGTTCTTATGCCACTCTTCAGCACAGTACATTAAAGAACATGACGAATATTTGTCATGTGTTCCTTGTCCTTTTGGGCCTCTGCAGATGGAGAAAGATCTGCATTGTTTTGAATGGCTGCTTTATTTTTTTAAATCTAAATATACATAACTGTTTATATTAGAGGTAGCAGATAAGAGCACACAGACTAGAGTGTGATTTGGTTCTGAAGCACTCTTTACTTCCAGAAAAAGTTTATTCCAGTCTGGTCCTAACTCCCAGAAAACCTTATTTTACAGAACAACTCTGTCTTTAATTTCTGACGAGTTTATAGCCGTAGCAGCAAGTGGTGGGGCCCGGTGGCAACAGATCTGTAGAGAAGATGGTGCTGAGAACCTGCTGGCTCTGTTTAGGGCTTTTTACTCTGCCTGCCTGTGCTCTGGTGCCATGGGAGAGCATCCTTTACCAGGGCATCAGGGGTTTTCCTGGAGTGTGAATTTCAGCTTTGCTTCATCCAGAAGAAATCCAGCCCTGCAAGGTAAAGCAGAGCTCAAGAAGACAAGACTCTGCAAAACCCCACTCCTTATCTGAACTGAAACCATGATGTGGCTGCACCCCCAAATGCTGTTGGTCAAAGGAAGCCTGTGAAAAAAGAAACCCCCTTATGGGATGCATGACTCCGGTGCTACAAGGTGTCATTGCCACTGAGAAGCTTTTCCCAGGACGTTATTTGGTACATCTGCTCTTGCTATTTTATTCCCCTGCTAATAAGAAAAAAAGTTAATAACAGCACTAGAAGTATATACACCATCACATGTACTTTATGCATTGCAGTCTCTTGTTCTCTTGTTAACTTATGGACACTGACCTCTCTCTCTGCAGCGTGTGCCTTGATGTGCCTCCTGTGCAAATTTTTTTTTGTTAGTTCAGCATGTCTCTAATAATCAGTCTCTATAATTGGGTTTTCTCCGTTCATTGATTGCCCCAAATGTGATTTTTGCAATGCAAAGATCCCCTAGTCATAACTACAAAAATGACAGGCAGTACTTTCTGTAATCTCCATATTTGATGCATGAAAGAAGGCTAAATTCCTGTTTGAATAAACAACATAATAAGGTTATTGAGAATAAGACCATTACTATATAAAATTATGTCTAAGTGGCAGATATAATTAACATTGGATTGTAATTACACTAATTACAAGTCACATTAAGATACTCCAGTAATGACAAAGTGAGCACCCTATAATTGAATGGAATAAGCAGGGAAACATGCTGCTCACACTAATTACCTAAATGAGCTAATATGTCTTCAGAGTGACAGTCATGCTCAGTGTTATTACACAGGCAAGACAATTTTGTAAGTTAAAAAAAATTCTAATTTCCTTCCTTCCTTCTCTTCAGGACCCGTTTCAAATCTTCTGCAGCTTCAGAATTTCTCTCTTGAGCCAAAAATAGAGAGATCCCACAGTTTAGATACTTTCTAATTTTGTTCGTCAAAGTACCATTTTCAGGGTTACGTTGTGATTTTGACGTATTAAAAAATGCTGCTTTAAAAGTAAAATTTGGCTTGTTCTGTATTTATTGGTGGGCTCTTTTGACAAGCAAATCCACTGTGATTTTTTTTCACTTGTCTAAATTCAAAACAAACAGAATAATGTAACTTAAGCTTAGTGTGCTCTACAGCATAAAGCATACTTATTTTGTTGGCTCCAGAGGAACAAAGATGGCTTATAACAGTCTGGCTCCAGTTGTGCCCTTGAGAGTGGTAAAATTTGAATTATTCAAGACAATTAGTGGGAGCATTGCAGTGGAACTCAAATTTCAGCTCGAGCTTCTAAGAATAAAAACTAATATAAGAATAGGAATTCTACATATTGTGGAAAAAGTGCACATTACTTTTTGCTTTAAACACCTCCAGCTGTCTGGGGCTCTGGGTTGGGAGGAAAAATAACATAACAGCCACCTGAACAATCTAAAATAGTTTGCTAAGAATTAAAAAAAAAATAGAGCCAATGCACTTCTTCAGATTGTCTTTACTTCAAACTGATCTGCAAGATTTATTGCTGTTAGTTTTACTTGATGTGCGGTTTGATTCTCAGGGACTCGGAGTACCAACTATTCCCATTCTTTTGGTGATAACCAAAAATTTGAAGCATATGGTTTCTTAGCAATATTTCTGACTGTTGTTATTTATTTTTATCCTAGGGCGTAGGAGGTTCACTCGCAGAGCAGTTCAGTGCCAGCACTTTGATGAACTCTTTTCCTGTCACCAGGAACGCCATGAGTTTTTAGGAAGTGTTTGAGAGAGGATGAGAAGGGAGTTGAGTGGGATGGTGCCCTCAAACGTAAAGATACGTCAAAGCTGCTTATGGAAAATGTCAGGTAGGGGTGTGCTGAAGGCTAATCCTCACCTGTGGAAAGGAGAAAAAAGGTGATGGAGCCTTGGAAGCTAAGGTCGGGGAAAAAACCCACCTGTCAAGGAAATTAGGCAATTGGGGGTTTAACAAAAGATGAAGTCATACTGGGTTTTGGGTTTAAGCAGGAGTAAGGGAGATTTGAAATGTTCCTGTCTTTGGAAAGTGGTTCTTTAGCAGAGCTGAAGAAGCCCTATGGGAGGGAAGTGGAGGGAGATAATCTGGAAGAGAGTTAGGGGGAAGGGACACCAGGGAGAGATGCCAAAGCAGCTCCAGAGAACTCGGAGAAAAAAGGAGAAAAAAGGAGAAAAAAGGAGAAAAAAGGAGAAAAAAGGAGAAAAAAGGAGAAAGTGCAATGGGCGAAGCATGGGTAGCATCAGGCATTTTTAAGATGACAGAATAAGTACCTGTTTGTACCATGAGAGGAAAGAAGAGAAGAACAAATTCTTAAGGGATTTTGCAAGAAAAAAGTGAAAAGGAGTGATCAGGAGGAGGATTAGGATTGAGGCTTGAAAGGGGCACAGCCAGCAAGGGAATAGAAGTGTTCAAGGTGGAGAAGTAAACATACTTCTTCCTAATGGCCTTAGAGTGTACAAAATTAGGTGAGATACAGACAACTGTGTTCTAGACAGTGAAAATTTAATTTGGTTTACAAACGATCACCAGTTTGATGGACTCCTGAACCGTCCCTTATGATTCTTACAGGTTTGAAAAGGAGATAAAGTCCTAGGTCTGCTTAAAACCTTCCATCTGGCATCCTCCTGGGTCCTGTGTTACCTTACTCCTGATGATGCAGATTCATTTAGGGACTTAATTCATTGTTTAAACATGTAAATCCTTCCTTGTGAAAGACGGAAATGTTGAAGTTGGCAATATATTAGGCATCCACGCTACCTGTGATGTTTGGCCAGTCATATGTATATAGAAGAAATAACAGCATATCTAGTTTATACTAGCAGTTAGGTTGATTCGTTGATCTGCAGGCATGATGCAGATATGTGTTTTGCAACTGTCTGGCAAAATGACATTGCTTATATTAATGAATTCGTTATTTGAACAAATAAATGAAAAATTGTTGCCACAATGTATAAGTACATTTAAAAAAAAGACCTCCAGTAACCAAAGTTTTTTTTGATTGAAAGCATTATCCATAAAAAGCTACCTGAGAATTTAAATTCCAGAGAAAATTGTGATTTAAATTCACAAAGCCATCAAATGAATAATTTTAACAGATTCTCAGCTCTTCTTAAACAGATGACTGTGTGTTTGCAACTGAATGTTTGATAAATGAAAAGAGACAAAACGTTCTACTTTTCAGCACATTTTTATCCACAGCTGGTGCACAGACTGAGACTCAGTGTATGTTAGCTTTAGCCGTGATTTTTCGAGTTGAGGTTTACTATATTTAGCTCTACATATATAGAGAGTTGGTGGAAGTAAATTTTTTAACTTTGAAAAAATATTGCTGAGCTGGACTTTGGTCCAGCTGAAAAATAGCAGTGCCGCTCCTTGATCCCACATCTATGATGTTGGGAATCACTAGCTCCAGGAACCCCAGCCGATCCCTGAAAGAGGTTTTTTGTCGCTCCTAACGGCAGAGTGAGGCAATCATGAGATTCCTTCCTTTCCTGAATACACACACAGAATCCTACACCCAGATACACCCTGTTGTAGGCGCCGTGCTTTAATATATTTGTAACAGAAGGTACGTAACTGTTTATTGGGATGGTACAGTATGTTCGAGGCGTATCGTACACATTTGGGGGAAATAAAGATACCTGGGGATTTGCTTACGCATTTTTAATAATAGCTAATATGTTAGAAAGTGCTTAACTTGGCAGAAACTTTTAGTGTATAGTTTTCTGAATGGCTGTTTGCCTAACTAGTAGGATAATAAAAAGGCAATTTCATATTCCCATTCCTCTTCGGTAGGTGTGACTCCGCTTACACACCTGCTGAAACATTCCTTGAGTCATCCCAGTAATTACGAACATGCTTCATTCCTTGTAGATGCTTTATGTATTCCCTCTTAAACACACCCTTAACTTTTACAGAAATAATTGTTTTATGCTTCTGCTAATAACTTTCTCTGTGGCCGTGCAGTTTCTCAACGTCTTGCTTGCATTTCCACCTGTAAAATGGGGTAACACTGCATTTCTTGCTACTGGTTGTGTTTTAGCATTGGTGTTGATATCAGTAGCTAGTCTCAGTTTGTTAAGCGCTGTACAAATTCTAGCTTATGAAAATATTATGATAAAGCTGTTGAGTAAAAACTTTATTTGAAGGATTATAAAATAAACAGCTCAAGGCTCTTGCCATGCTAATCAAAATACCAAAGTTAATTTAGTTATTATTTAGAATAGCGGTTCATTCAGAGCGGCAAAAACATAGTTCACAGCCACTCAGGATAAATAACAGTCACTAAAAAAGAGTCATTTATTCCAGTTTGACTATATCAGCATAAGCACAATAGTGCTGAACTGAACAGGGAAAACTGAAGGCTCTGTGGCTGTCTCTGCCAAACTCCGTTAGCAAAGGTGTTAGCATCTCCTGGGGTTGTACTCCCATTTATTGTAGGACAGCCACCCTAGACGGCAAAAATGCAGAGAAATTAGTCGTGGTCTGTGTACGTTCACAGAGCTGCTTTCAGCTGGGCTTTGGGGTCCAGCGCTCGCACACATCCTCACTGTAGCTTCAGTACACGTTTTATTCTAGGCTGCAGAAAGAAAACATCAAACTCCACAGCAAGGGCAGGGAGGGATCTGAATCTTGCTTTGCTGAAGACGTGAATGAAGGTGGTGACGGCCACAGTGGGTGCTGTGGAGTAGACCTGCCTCTGGACTATGTGTGGCAATATAAATAATAATCCTCTCGGTTTACTCTGTAATTAAATATCTTTGGTGAGTCACTTCTTTCGTATGATGCAAATATTTACAGCTTGTGAAGAATATGATATCCAGTCAAGAAACAGACTTTTCTGGTTAGCGTGGAAAAGGCGAGACATCTGAGAAGGAGAAACTGGCGAGGTCAGATTTGCTGCGGAGAACAGACAGACTTTGACCATACAAAATGTCCTCCAAAGCCAACCCAAATCCTCACTTTGAGAAGCCCAGCTTTTGTTCAGACTTTGATTAGAGAAGGTGGTGACTCTCTAAAGCTCTGTGAAATGGAAAAAAAAAACTGCAGAAGTATTCGGCGTCTGGACACAGCCACTTTGCATTGCCATGCATTAATCCCTCTTTGGAGCTACTGGGTCTGAAATTCTGTGTTTCTCAGCCAAATACGGGTTTAATATTGCTTTGCTGATGGATGTGTGGTCCTGTGAGAAGAGCAGATCTCCTGCCCTTTGAATTCCCAGCCTACCAGCCAGTGGGGTTATCCGTCATCGCACCAGCTTTGGGTGAATTGGAAAAGGGGGAGAGAGAAAACAGGAATTTGGTTATAGCCGGCTGGAGTGCAAAATGAATGGATGCACCTCCGTCCTTCTGAGCCAGCACGGCTTGTGAGTTGGTTTGAAGAAATCTCATTCAGGTTTTAGGGTCCATCTGGTGATTTTACAGCTCATGGACAATGGGAGAGACTGAAGTGACAGCTTTTATAGGTCTGGTGCTGTGAAATCTGAAAACAAAAGTTTTTCATTAGAGGAAAATACCAATCAGGAAACTGGCCTATACTGGGAATCCATATGAAGGGTAATCACTGACCAGTTCATTGATATAGAGAGTACAAATCTAGTTTAGTAATTTTAAATTTTACACTTTTTTATAAAAATAAATGGGTGTGTGGTTAAAACATCACATCTGATAACCCAGGCTTACAGGAAGCAGTGACAAAATCAGTTCACTAAATCCTCACCCAGCTTATTCAGAGCTCTCTTGAGGAGTCTGAAACATTTGTGCTGGGTTGAAGTTGCTTCTTGATAAGCTTAAATCTAGGAGACAGGCAAGACTCCTACATCACAGATTCCTTCTCATTCTGGGAGTCCGATTGATCCCTTCTTATCCCCACCCCATACAATGGTCGGTCTGATTAGTGCCAGTTGCTTATGACTGCAATTAATTTATATAAATTGTCTCCTGTTTATTTTAGTGTAAATCAACTAGGAATAGAAATATTCCCGAGGTGGTGTGTCTTTTATAATGGGATATTTAGCGTAGGAAGGCTACAGTGTTATAGAACCTGAAACCTGCTAAAATGACTTCACTTTTGCACCGTGTCCATGTGTAATGAGTCAGGAGGGGGACTAAGAGCAATTTGGCATAAAAGTGTATGCCTTGCCAGATTAAGAGAGATGGGGAAGTATAGACAAGCTAAAAGCATCCAGCCTGTTGCCAAACTGCAATTGTCAGTTCTGCTTTTAATAAAAACAGTTCGTTCACATAAAATAGCAGGAAATCTGAAAAGAAAGGGTTTTTTAAAAAAATTATAAAACTGATCTTGCTTATTAGAGTTATTAACACTTATGAAATTCTAAACTGAAGAAAATGAGCTGAGTCACGCTGTAGATGAGCATATAAAGGAAAGGACGTTTAGTGCTCTTGTTGCACATGTGGCGGTGTGAAAAGAAGGGAACTGTCATCAGCCAGCAGGCTTAAGAGGAAAGGTGATGGTCAGGGTTTTGTACATTTCCTTATTCATCTTTTTCTGGTCTAAAAGGTGGTTTTAAGGCTTGAAATGTGGCAATCCCATAGGAGAATGACCAAAGGAAAGAAGTGTCTGAAGATTCCCATTGAGAATGTGCTCCTCATTCGGTCCAGGGACTGTTGGGTTTTTTTGCCATCAGACATTGAGTAGTTCACATATCTTCCACCAAAAGACTGCACAAGGTGCTGGATTTTCTAGCCTATTGCATCTTTTCTTCATCTTCTTGAATCTGGGGCTGACTGAGGACTTCCTTTCTGGAAAATTATTAGTAGAATATGTGTTTGAGGCACATCTTATTTTCCAGTGACTCAGGACATAGGCACATCTCAAGGCTTTAATTTTTCCTACTATTCCATATTTCCATTTCTTCTCCTCTGAAATTCCACAGAAGCCTGACATTTTATCAGTATATTAATGCTACTTCTCACCTATTCTTTTCCTTACAGTTTCCTCCTGGAGTAGAAGGACAGAATTAAACCAACATCAAGCTTTGGCCGGTCAGGAACAGGCTCTGGCTACTGGTCTGTTTTGCAGAGTCAATTCAGGCAGCAACCTGGGAAAATTATGAATTTGGTACAGAAGCTGACAGCCCAAGTTGGCTTTCCGAAATCTGTTTGAATGGCTTTAGTAATTAACAAGTCAGGGTAGTAATGTGTAACACTGAAAGGTAGAATTAAGTGATTGCCATTATTTTTAAGCTTTTTATGTAAAGGCATAGAAGGGTGATGTGATGTGACCAAGCTATAGCTCTCAGCGAAGAAGTTTCTGAAGTAAATGCCTGCCTGTTCCTGTGGCACAGTGAATTTCTGGTGGCAGCTGTTTTGGTAGATTTACAACTGAGCAGTACTTTTTTCCATGTTTTTCGCAGAAAAAATTTTGTAGGTAGCTACTGCCTCCCAGGCCACGGTCATGGGTTGCTGGTGCTGTAGCACAGATCAGTATTCAGGTGTTTCTGGACAGTTTCTTCTCAATTCCTAAAATTCCTCTTTACTGACAATTTCAAAACTTCTTTTCTGTATTTTATACCATCTCTGAGGCTCATGTGAAATGTATTTGGATGCCATGCTGAATCCAGAACCTGGATTTTTATTACTAAGCTAGAAACAGCATTTTTGTTGAACAGGACTCCAGCTATATTGTGATCGTACGCTGGGATCCTGGTCAATCAACACACAAAGGGGTAGGTTTCCAAAGTGTTTTGGGGATAGAGACTGTGCAAGACGACTCTGTCAAAGACATCCAGCATTAGTCTAATGAAATGGGACTATAAATTATGTCAGTGTGAAGAGAAACACTTAGGAGGTCTGCCGCATGAAGTGGGACTGGCAGCATCTTCCTTGCTGCCTTGTGATATAGTTTCTTAATTACAACCACAGCTGAAAAGAGGAGTCTTTGGGAATTGGAATGAGTTCATATAAGCACTTACATTATCAGGAAATATAAATAGTTTATTTATTCATGGGGCAGCTACCATCTTCCTACTATAGGTTTTTGATGGACGCTTGTGCTGTCTCGATCCACTCAGAATTCAAAATTGTTCTTTTGTGCAAGAACTTTGTGGCAAAAGCACTATAATTTAATTTAGTATAATGTCTTTAAAACAATGATGTTTGTTTTTTTTTTTAAATGAATATTTTATATGTTGTGTTTAATTAAAATAAAAGTCTGCTACTGATCTAGGAAACGCAAAACAGACTTGAGTTCGTATTTACGAAGTGTAAGAATATTGGCAAGAAACAACTTATCTTGTTTATGAGACATGCCTCCCATTACCGCTACAGATTGCAGACGTTTTATTGCTGAGCTTTACATGGTTTACAATTCAACAAATGTAGCGAAACTGTCATCATGAAAATAAGCCTGTAAATGTAGGTTTGGAAGATTTTGTTTTTAAGGATAGTATTTACAGATCAAAATGTGTTTCTGGTAACCCTGTGTTCTGGAAGATTTCTTGCTTTTAAATCCCTGTAAAGCCAGAGCTGTCCTGAGGAGCGCTCTTCCAAATACGAGAGGGGAACAGGTGAATTTTTTGCATCTATTTCCAAGTTACGTATCAATGACAAAGCTTGGCTTGACCCTGGAGAAGGGGCTCAATTGGTTTGAAAAAATGAAAATACTTGAGAAGTAGTGCCCATGGATATTAAAATTATTAGCTTTGCTCTTTGAACAGTGGAGCTGCAGACCTTGGCTGTGGCCATCCCTCTGCAATGAGGAGTGTCAGATCAAGAGCTGAGCTCCTGCTGCACCCCTTTTAATTAATTAATGAAAGCATGCCCAGGTCAAAGTACGACTCAAAACTTTTATATTTTTCATTAAAACATCTGACAAAATCAAATATCTCCTATATCTAGCCATTTAGTTGCATATCTTTCCAGGCTGCTCATTAGCGTGGAGGATCTGTACTTCAATAATAATAATAGTGTCGTGAACGGAACACTCTGCTGCGAGAAGAGGTAATTAATTAAAGCTAGATCATTGGGATGCCAGCACATCTTATCCAGTTTTCATGTGAGAAAAGGTGAGGTGAGCCAAAACACGGATGTGCCATGCTTGTACCATGTGGCATGGGAAGAGTGGTGATGAAAATAAATGACTTTCTCCTTCCAGACAGGGTGCACAGTAAGATGCTGTGAAACTGGTCAGCTCACTCGGTTGTTTCGTTGCTTCATATCCATATTTATTCAATGGAGACAAAACAAACAAGACCAAACCAGAATAGGTTCAAGCTGCAAAGTGGTACAAACCTCTGAGCACCATGGTGCAGGGCTCTTTTTGAGACCTCTTACCTGTCTTCTCTTCTCTTTCTCATCCTGAGAGTGTTCCACACTGCCAGATTTCTTCTGAGGTTTTTCAGACAACTCAAAATCCAGAGATTCATTATCCTCTGGCTTACTCATTTTTCACACAACAATATTTTGACCAGTTTAATCATCTGCATGGAGAACGTGGAAGTCTTGGCAGCTACTTGGCATATTAAGATAGATTCCCAAAAAGACCAGATATGCTTCTGGAATGTTGGAAGAGAAGTGGTGATATATAATTTGCCTATTAATCATATAGGAGAACAGACAGAGTAATGTTTATGCTCCTCACTCACTTCTTTCCCCAAATTCTTTCTCGTCTGAATACCTGAATCACTTCGGATAGAAATCTGTGCTTTGTTGTTTCATGTTTACTTGGCTCCATGGCTTCTTTAGAAAAGCAAAATGAGTTACTTAAGTGTTATGGTTTTTTATTCTATGTTTTGTCACTTCTAATAATGTTCTTTCAATACATCATCTAAATTTATATAATTTTAAGTCTGAGCAATGTAAGTCTTAAATGTGTAAGTAGTCAACAGCTTTTTAGCTGCTGCACTCTGGACCCATTTTTGTCTTGTTCCCTTGAAAAAAAATAGCGACCTGGGCACTCAGGCAAGTTGTGTGACCTTTATCTTCATTAGTCATTGAGATGTTGGTGCTCTTTTAACATTTCATACCTTAAATGTACAATAACTTTGCTGAAATAAATAGGACTACTTTAGATAGCTGGATTCGTCTTGGTGGTAAATCCATGAGAATTTGAGCTTGTATTAGACCAAGTCAAATGCCTTTTCCATGTGAAACGGGAGGTGGTGTGAAATAGCACAACATGTAGAAAGTTAGATATTATGTGTTCTCTGATGTCTACACAGACAGACAAGTAGCAGTGCAGAAAGTGATTATTCCAACATATTTCTTATCCATATGTTTATTCCTCCTTTCTTACAAGATGGCAGCTTGCATGTAGTGAAAAAAATGTGCAATAGGCTTAGATCCATTGCCGCTTAAAAGCAGCAAGGTTCTTGAACAGGAATGATCTTAGTATTGGCCTGTATCAGAGTTGAAGGCGCTTTTGCTGTGCTTGTTACAGAAATCTTCTGTTTTGGGTGTAGCAGATTTAGAAGAAGTGCCTGGAGCAGAATTCTCGAGTAGGGACAGACAGGTGGGTCTTTGCATCTCGCTGGAAAACAGAAAGTGAAGAAGGAGATGAGACTATTGCAACGGCTACTAGCTGCTGTGTTATTTCTGTCTTTCTAACTAGTTGAACTAGATAGAGAGAAAAGTAAAAGGTGTTGCAGTTCTGTGCTGAGATCTGCAGCCTGCCCTAGTCTGGCTCTTACTGGTGTTAGTGAAGAAAAGTGCAAGGGAGGTGTTAAACTTTTTTTAGACATAGATGGGGCAAAGTTAGTTGGCTTTTGTAGGTGCAGAAGGCATTTAGTGAATACATGAATTAATATAGATATTAGTTATCATTATGTAAGTATGTAAAAACTGTATTTGTGGTTATCATTATTATTAGTGATTATAATTCATTGTACTACAAAATTTATTTTTTAAAATTTACAGTAGGCTATACTATAACCTATTGGTGCTAATGTAACTCACTAGTAGGGTATCATAGAACCTACTAGTATAACATAAGGTGGGTAGGTTATAACATAACCTACTGTAAAGAAGACTGGAAACCTTAATGCTCCCTTAGGAAGTGGATATGCCAGATGTTTACTTTGCAGATGAGGACACACTTGAAACTGAAGAATATTTAGATCTCCTCTTATAAATTGCAATTAATTGAAGCAAGTAGGCATTATTCCTTTGATTAGCAGAAAGCCATTTGAAAGTCACTTTCGTAAGAATTACAATCAATCAGCTCAAATCAATTTATTGAACATTTCTTTATTATTCCTGTTCAGAAAATTATCTCAGTTGTGGTACTGTTACGTAACGCTCTTAATGCTCATTTATGGCATTCTACTAATCCTTCAAATAAATACTGTATACAACTACAAGGTTTTGATGCCACAGAGGTTTACCTGGAGATAAGAAGGATTTTTTTGCTCTCTGTTCATCTGGCCATGGTGCTTGTTCGCTCTTGCCAGTGGGAAGTTTTCCCCAAAGCCAGTGTTTCTGGATGAACCCCTGCAAATCGAGCAGGGTAGGACCCATTCAGGGTCCCCTGGCTTCTCCCAGGAAGCTGGTCGCTTTGAACACAACTCCTGCTTGCACAAGGCTGTTGTCTCTGCCAAAAACCAGCATTTGAGTCCAACAGGTTTTGGCCTCCTTCACTCTGGGGCTCAACACCAGGCAGGCTTTAGACCAGAACAGAGCACGTAAGTTTATTTAACGCACCTCAGCAAAAATACACGAGAGAATTTCAAAGCTTGTGTTTGCTGCAAAATTTTGCAAGAGAAATGATTCCGTCCTACTTAATTTGTCAAAAGCTGCTGCTTCGACTGTTTCTAAATATGTCACCTGGAATCAGTGTGCTGGGTTTGGGGGTGGCTGATCCCCTTTCAGTGGCAATCCTGGCCCCCTCCCAGCAGCCAGCTAGAAAATATTCCTCTGAATTCCTGTAATTAAACCGTGGTGTCCTCCTGCTTTTTAGTGCAAAATTATAATTTGTATTTCATTCCTCTCCTATTTTTTTTGTTAGTTTGTTTTTTGTTGGTTTTTTTTTTTATATTTTAATTCAACCTCTTCCCCTGTTTTCAGACATTCCTGGAATTTTTCAAGGTTCACAATCCTCTGCAGATGATGTAACAGAAAACAATACTAATCATGTAAGTGTTGTCTAAGCAGCACGTGCTCAGATTTTGTACCTATCACCTACAGCATCTTTGGACATGTTACTTATCATCAGATTCAGGAGCACAACACGGTGTCCAGATATGTCTCAGACCTGAAGCCCATTAAGTTTAGCAGTGGAAGCTTTTTCTTCTAATGTAACTCTCATCTCAGCTCTGGATGTCTGGTATCTAAAAGGGCGGATGGGGAGCTTGCTTTCCATTCCCTCATTTTCTCTACTTCTAGTGCCTTCACTAAATTTCCTCCCACGCTTTATCCTGGGGCTTTTATCCCACTCTGCTCCCCAACTCCCCTGGTCCAGCTGCTCCCCCTCCCACCTCATCTCTCCCCCCTGCTGATCCCGCAGCCGAGAGCAAACTCGCTAGCCACAAAACCCATTTCCACTGTCTGCCCTCCAAGCGTGCCTCCTGTCAGGGTGTTTTTTTGTGACATTAAAGGCATTGGAGAGACCTATTTTAATTTCTCATCCCTCAACCCATCTGAGGATGCCTGGCTTTTATGTTGCCTGCTACCAGTTCAGAAGGAAAAAAAAAACAAAACAAAACAAAAAAAACCCCAACCTTTTACTTAGAAAAGATTTTAGAAGAAAGTTCTCAAAGATGGTAAAGCTGTTCTGTTCTACTGGCACAGAGAGGCACTTTGACTAGTTCAGTTCAGACTTCTGGAAGCTTGTTAAGCTGCATAACGCGGGAGCTCCATGTTGCTGAGATGACTTCTATTGCGCTACGTGCATAATTATTTACTCCAAGTATTGTCTCCCTTTCTAAGTCAGAGGTGCCTAGTTACAATTCACTTTGCAGTCATGATGCTGCCTTTGTGGACATTTCAATGTACCTGGATAAATGCTGCAGATTATTATTTTTTCTTTTCACATTTTGCCAACGGAAATGATTACCTGTCCAAATATTTGGACAAAATCACATTCAGATGTTGCAAGTAGAAAATATTTATCGGGAAATAGCTTTGAAATGTCATTTCAAATGTTTGGGAAAATCTAAATTTGGCTTTGCTGAGCTGTCAGGAATGGTGCATACTTGGGGGTAATATTTACATCTCAAATGCAGATAATAATAATAATCATAATAAGCAAACCCTCCCACTTTATTCTGTCAGCAACACTTACAAGTGGGCTGAAGCTAATGTAACACACTATCATGCTTTCTAATGACTGTAATTCATCATGTGAAGCTATCAGCTTGAAAATAAAATATTGCTACATAGCATGGAGATTGATAGCCATGGCTTGTTTATTGATTGCGCTGGAAAAATGAAAAAAATGGCAAAAAAAGATTAATTCTTTTAAAGCTGATAGCACCATGATAACGGATTTGAAATCTGCCATTTTCTTTTCTGCAGTGCTGTATAATGTGGCTGCAACATAGAACGATACAGAAAATATGGTGTTATGTTAGCATGCAAAAGCCAACTTCACATTATTTTTCTTTCCATATGCTTTTCAGTGCATTAAATATTTAAAACAGTGTCATCACTCTTCGAAAATGAATATACCTGTCAACTCACCCCTATTAGTCCTTTGAGTCTCAGTTTTTCTCCAACTTTGAAGAGTCTTGAATTCCACAACAGAAAAATCATTTTGAAATAAGAGGAAAGCCGACTGAACAAAGCGTGTAAAAAGGCGGGGTACTTTTTGCCTAAATAAATCAGATGAAATCTGATTTTCTCTTTTCTACTCCTTTACTTTGAACTGATTGAACCAGATTGCTGGTTCTTGAAGTTCATGGTCCCTCTGCTGAGGGGAGAACAAGCCGATAACAAAACTAAAGACTTTAGACTGTGGGACAGGTCAATGAAGCCTCAAATCAAACAAAAAGTAGGAGTGGGGGTGATAGCAACATTAGGACGAATGCTACAAAACGGGTTAATTAATCCCTCAGTGAATTTGGTGCAGTGTAGGTCTCACCTATTCCCTACTTGGGAACACTCGCAAGAGCAACTGAGAAGATTTTCCGTAATTCTGAGTCACAATGATTGTGGATCAAATCATGTGCATTATATACATCTCGCTGGGTTCCAATTTCAGCCGTTTTATTTGGTTCCGAATTTGGTAGCCATGGTTACGACCACTCAAAAGTAATCTCCACTTCTGAAAAAAGTATGACCTTAATGTCTTCTTGTGAAAGTAAGAAAGCACAAAGATATTTCCAAGTATCTGTATTTGTTAAATTCCAAATTGCCTTTCTAAAAATACAGTTATGAACTCCTTGGGAATTAGAAAGAAGAAATCTATTTCAGAAAGCACATTTTAAAGCAATTTTATGCTGAAATGAGTCCTAAAATTCTGGCCTTTTGTTCTTTGTCATGGGGTCATAAGGAAAGAGAAGCCAGTGATCATCCTTTGGTTACAGCGATCAGAATAAAAGAACTCTGATCTTCCTTCTACTTGAGCTTTTACTGACTTTAATGGAACTCAACATCTTTCTTCGGTTGCGGATTCAAGGACCAAGCTCTGTTCCGTTAATACCATTGTCATCTGTGGAACGAGTTAACAGATGATTTGTTTAAGACTGTTCTAGCTCTAATGGTATATTCAGATATGGTTTATAGGTTTTTAATATTTTAATTCTTGCTTGCTTCCAAATTTGCAAGTGATTAAATAGCTTTAGAATGAGAAACAAAATGAATGTCGGTGGCATAATATCTATACTTTATTTAAAAAACAAGAAAAAGAGAGCAGCTTAATATTTTGGAGATATTTTTTTCTATTCAAACTGGGCTTGAGATTTGGCAGGAGGAGTCCAGATCTATTTGTAGTGGTGGAATTTGTGTCACTTCTCCTGTTAGCCCTTGGTCCAGCTTTAACACCACTGAAGGATGTTACAAAATTTTCTCGCTCTTTTTAAGATTTTAGGCAACTAGATCTAAAGCTGTGTACTGTAAAAATACAAATATTGGAAACGTGAAGTTGGAAGGATATAATGTTTACATTACTTTTGTTATATCATTAGGAAAATGCAGTTTTGATAAATCCTCCTTGTAAAAAACTCAAAGTGTTTGGTTTCAGAAACAAGAAAAACGCCCCTAGGGAAACTGATGATTTCTGGCCTTGGTAACTAACATGGAAGAAATTTTCTGTGCTTTCTCCGAAGATAGTTTCTTTGGAGATGAACTATTTGAAGCCAGGTTTCTATGGGGCATATTGTACGGTGCTAGAAACGTCATTCCATCAGTCTCATTGTTATGTTATCTAATTCTTTACACTACTGTGAAAGCCACAGCATGAATGATCTATTCATGGTAATTAGAAACTTTAATATTCTGAAGAACCAACAGAAGTTCACAATATAGAAACCTTTTGCTGAAGTGTTGCATTCTGCATTGCTTGCTGTAGTCCATGGTCATGAATGACAGAAATCATGGTCCTACTAATTAATTTAAATATTTATAAAGTAATCGTAACCATTTTTGCCACTTTGACTGAAATCCCCACAAGTGCAAATACTGTCAGCAATACTCAAGAAATATATTTGAATAAATCAGATTTCAAAGACATTCATGCTCATCTATCTGTTAGCTTCCCAGTCCCACACAAAAACCTCCCTACATCTCACTTCTTGTTTTACATATTTTTGACAGAAAATGAAATATCCTGGAATTTCAGATGGACTGATTTACTTTGTTTCCAGCTATATTTCAAGAAACTTGGTGTCTGCAGATGGTTTTATAGTGTAAGCTAATGTGGTCAGAGAAACGTAATTCATTAATGATTTGACAAAAATTTAAAAGCTTTTAAATCAGAAGGCAGCATGTTGTGTTGTCATCATCTCTAATGACATGGGACATCTGTGATCATGTAGATGAGGAATTTTTTGATGGAAGAATGTCCTCCCTGGAGCCTTTCCTCCAGTTCTGAATTCCTTCCAAAATGAGGGATACGGGGGAAGCACAGTCTTTGGACATATAGAAATGAATTTAAAAAATAGTGCTTGGGTAACTCTATGCTGTATATTCACCTGTGAGTTCTATTTTATAATATTTTAGAGTATTTTCTTAATATAGTAGTACTGTTGAGTCTTTGCTGATACCACGTATGGTGTGCAACTGGTATTTGCACAAATTGTTATGAGAGATCCCAAATGAAATTATCATCTGTACTTTTCTAGACAAGAGAGGTTCAGCTAAGAGTATGAAGTTGGTTTTCACAGTTCTGCCTACTTAACAACGTACCAGGATTAATTAATTCTTAGTGAAGGTCTTTATCAGTCTCCACATTTTATTATCTTTGTCTACAGTGGCTATTATTAAGTGCAGAGGATGTTGATAAAAAAAGCAAATATTTCTAATACTAGAATTGAGTGTCTTCAAGGACTGTCACATGGAGAGGGTCCAGAGAAGGGCCACCAAGATGATCAGAGGACTGGGAAGCCTGCCATAGGAGGAAAGGCTGGGAGAAGGGGGTTTGTTCAGCCCTGTGAAAAGAAGTCTTATCACCATGTTCCGGTATTTAAATAGTGGCTACCAAGAAGGTGGAGACTCCCTGTTTAAAAGGGGTCACACTGAAAAGATGAGGGTAATGGGTACAAGTTACTCCTGGGGATATTCCAGTTGGACATGAGGAAAATGTTTCACTATGAGAACAACCAGCCATTGGGCTAATCTCTCTAGGGAAGTGGTAGATTCCCCAACACTGAACACGTTTACGATTTGGCTGGCCAGGGGGCTGGGCCATCTTGTCTAGACCGTGTCTTTGCCAAGAAAGGTTGGGCCAGATGATCCCTGAGGTCCCTTCCAACCTGGTATTCTGTGATTCTATGAGAGTTTTTTGCAAATACGTGTGCATATATATATATCTATGCAGATATACATGCATGTATATACACACGCATGCCTGCCCCCCACATATTTATAGATATTACTCTGATGAATTCCAAAAATATGTTAGTTAAAAAAAATCCAACATGTCCAGTCAAGGATTTGTTTTAAGGAGAAACTATAGCTCCCAGGACTTTTACATTTTGATTTTGTTTTTGTACTACAAAGAGAAGCCTTTGTTTGCACTCAGGAAGAGCACCTGTGGAATCTTTAAACATTTTCAGGCATGTTTTAAAAGCTTATCCTTGTCATAAAGATTTAATCTATCAAAGTGGTATAAATAATGTAGACATAGCCTTAGGTGTCACTTCTTCCCCTTGCAGGTTGGAAAATAACAGAAGTTTTGCTCTGCTGCATTTTAAAATATTGCTCATGCATAGCAGTGACAGAATTCCGTGCTATCCTTGAATTATACACAACTAACTATTTATTACTGATTATTTATAAGGTCCAAAACCACATGTACAAACCACCAGGCTTCTGGCCAAGATAGAAACATAAATAACAAAACAGTGTCTTATTAAAAAACAACAAAAATAGTCACTCATATACTTCTAAAGGTTTTGCATTTCAAGTAATTAAAAAAAAATTACCCAGCAGAGGTTAGTTGATTTATGTTTGACAGGTGACATACTGCTTGATGAATGTCTCTCGAAAACTAGATCTCTCTCTAAGACAATGCCACCTCAGTTTTAGTAAGATTTCAGGGAAAAGACCTCCAGTATGCAACACAAAACATACTTCAGTTAAGCAGAATTCAAAAATATTTATGTTTTGCCAAAAGTCTGTTTTCACAACAGGATCCAGCAGAGCAGCCGTGATTATTGCAATGTGTCTGCACCAGAGCCAGTTCACATTTCCTGAAAGGTCCTCCTGGTGTTTGAGAAGTCATTCACTAGAAGAAAAAAACTCCAAAACCTTCCTTCCCATTTTCATTAAATATCTGTATTTTGTATCGTGTCTTGAAAGATGTTTTTTGGCCTGGATGTTCATGCATTGTAAATTCAGATTAATTTAATGAGTGTAAATTTATTTCACACAGTACTGTACTTACACCACTTAGATTCAGAAAAAGGGGTTTTCTACTATAGACATAATGATTGAGGAAGATGATAATTTATGGGTGAATGTTTCACGTGAAAGTCCAGCCAATGAAGTGCTGTATTGGTTGCAATGTGCATTTACAGTCCGAACAGCGGAGGCCCTTCACGTGTAGCTTCCTATACAGGATGCACTTATAAAATGTGGCATTTCTTTTCCCTCAAAAATACACACGTGAAAAGATAATTTTCTAATGTGAAGACCAGAGCTGAAGAAGTCATATTTATCTGTTGCTCTTCAAACGTCCTGAGGTGCATAAATATCATTTGCGTGTTTGCTGTGTACATATTCAAATACAGAAGCAGAGCCTCCAAATTGGGAAACAAGTTTAAAAAGTGAGTGTTTTGGTTTTCTGGGAATCAGTATTGGTTTGTGGGCATGCTTGGGGGGGGGGGGTTGGGGTCTGCACTTGGGCTGTGTGACAGAGAAGAGAAGCCTTCAAAGGAGGATGAGATGAAGGGGAGAACTGTGCTCTGCGGGTGGTGGATGTTCAGGCATGTACAGAGGACCGCTCTCTCCTGAACTTGTATTGCCAGCCAAAACCAGATCAATGAAAGTGTAATGCTGACATTTCCCCGCATATCTGAAGGAACTGCAAGCCCAGGCTTAACAGACACCTGCTCTTTCTTTAAGTTAGCATTTCAAGATAACTCAGCGTGGTGGTTTCACCCGGGAGGCAGTGAACACCAGACAGCCGTTCGCTCACTCCCCCCAGTGGGATGCGGGAGAGAATCAGAAAAAAGGTAAAACTCGTGGGTTGAGATGAAAACAGTTTAATAGGACAGAAAAAGAAAGTAAAATAATCATAATGATAAAATAATATACAAAACAAGTGATGTGCAATGCAATTGCTCACCACCCGCTGACCAATACCCGGTTTTCAGGAGGAATTTCTGTTTCGCCCTCTAAGACAGAGCTAGCCCACCTGTATCGCAGGAGTCCCGATGGCTGGCCCTCATTTGTGAAGGTTCAAAAGGTTCAAATATGTAGTGATGATTCATAAAATACGCAGCTGAAACTTTTATCCTTGTAAATCTGTGTGATATTGTACACAAATGACTTTGGTGTCTGACCAGCGCACTGTTGAATGTGCACATTTTGAAGCGCAGGAGTTTCCAAAAATACTCTCAAAACCTGTGGAATGAAGCTGTGACTGGTCAGAAAGCCGTAAAGAATAAGAAACAACGAAAAGAGCCGACGCACAGCATAGTGTTGCCGTCACACATTCAGCAGGTGCTTCTTTGTCTCTTTTGGAGTCTCAAACTAATTCTTTGAAAGCTTTCAGCCAGATCGCCAGTGGTGTAGAAAGATGTACAGGGACAAAGGGAAAGGGAACAGAAAAAACAGTGATTTTTCTGCTTCTAGAACTGTGTATGAGAAAGAAAACAACTGTTCTGCAGCTTAATGGGCACATCTGGTGTTGAGGGACATGGCACAGCTGGAGACATGGTGAAATGCGGCGTGCATTACCTCCTGCCTCCGGGTTTATCGCTTCCCTGTGGGATCTTGCATGGTGTGTGAAGGAAAGCAAAACAAGGGTGGGGTGCTGGATGCTGACCAGGCAGTCCTGTGTGGTGGGAGACAACCCTCAGCCCCGGTCCTTTGTGCTGCTGAAGGAGTTCAGTGTCTCACCGGGATGTGAAGTGTCACCTCTTACATATTCTGGGCATTGCCCAGAAGCGTTTGTATGTGTAATGTAAGTGGCTTGAATTTATCCCAGGTCATCTGCAATTACCGGAGCTGATCTTAGCTCCGCCATCGGCAAATTTAAGTCAGTAAGACATAATTCCATCAGCTAGGCAAAAACCCAGAGGGAGGAACATTTGCTAAAAGATGTAGAATGGTTAGAAATCTCTGTAAGCATTGGTGTCAAAGATGGGGTGATTTTGGAGTGTCAAAGGTGTGGCAGTATCTAAATAGACAGCTGGAGATGAAAGAAAATAGCAATACAAACGTTTTAGTAGCAACAGTCCTGATGTTTGAAATCATATTCATCTCCAGTGGTACTCCTGGGCTCAAATTTTCCCCTTTAGAGTGTAAGTACATAAAAGTTGGTTCTTTGAGCTCTCATGGATTTATCTGATTCTACGACCAATGTATTTCATCTCTGCCTGTGAAAATTAGTTTTAACGTGTCTCCTGGTTTTTAATGGTGGAAGTGAGGTTGAAAAGTTCACAGGTTCCTGTCCTACCCCACAACTTTTCTGTAGTGGAAGCCCATAGTAGCTCCATGTATTTTAGCTACCGACCCTACAGAGATGAAAAGCTTTTATAACCCTGCAAAGTAATCCCTGTTAAACCTTCTAATTTCTGTAAACTTTTCTACTTCCTGAAAACTTTTCTGGCTCTTCTTTGGTTTCATGTGCCAAGGATTGAATTTTTGAGAAGGAGGTATTAAAAACTGAGGGGAAAAAAAAAATGTCAGCTATATTCAGTTTCAGGTACAAAAATTAATTAGCCAAAGAATTTCAATTTTATTACTGGCAAGTCATACTAAATTAGCTTTCCTGTGGGAAAAAGAAAAGTTCAATTAAAACAAAAGATCTGTGCAGAAGAGATTCTGCGAGCTATTTCAAGTTCAGTTTTCAGATCAGTGATAAATTAACAAGGATATTAAGATTTTCTTCAGGTCTGCATTTTAAAAAATTCTAACTGTACCAGTGTGCAAAAGATAAATAGAGTCAGTTCTGCATGTCTTCTGCTATAAAAACTAATAGGATGGAAAATTACTATGAAGTAGAAAAAGTGTCTGGATGTTAGATAATTAACACTGCTTAGTTGAAGTTCTGTAACTGTTGAGTGACAACAAAGATTTTCACTGTCTATAACCTGAGAGCAAAATCTTGTTCTTTCCTTGGCTTGACAGAAGTGATTTAAGAACAACAATGATGATAGAAAGGACTGCACCACAACAGTCCTTTAAGAAGGACTTGCTCATATCCTCATTGCCCATTTCAATGCTGTGTATTACTCTCCTTTCCTGGTTTTGTTTCTTTTTTTTTTTTTTGTTTTGTGCTTTGGATATTTCTTCTAATTTCCTACAGTGTTGTAGTGCCCCCATACCCTGGTATGGTTCACAGCCCATCTCAACCAGATGTTTTATACAACCTACCCAGGTTCAGCTCATCTAGCCTGGAGGACTTAGGAAGAATAAGTTCATAGTGGTTTTGGTCCAGACTTTTTCTATGTAGGCAAATGAATAATTCCTGAGGTCCTTATAGCATAATTTAGTCCATACACTCAAAGAATTTACCAAAAATTTAAATTGGCTCATTTAGTCTAGAGTGAGTTGCCTTTCCACACGGGCATCTCACCTAAGTGCCTGACCTCAGGTGGTTGAAATCAATGAGTTAGCAACCTTGTTTGAGGAAGGCAAGGCTTTGAAAACATCTGGGAACTTTTCACTGAAGGTCAGAGGCAATTTTATGTATTCTGATAAAATCACGGATGGAAGAGAGGGTTTGCATAAACCAGTGCAGTAGATTGGTGGCAGAGACTGGAGCACAGCAAGGGAACTCCAATTTTTTTTTTTTTTTCCACTCTAATGTTCTGCAGTAATGTCCTGGAACCTGTTGTGACGTGAGTGCTTTCTCTGGCTGCATACTCTAGGGTGCAAGTACCAGTTGCTTTAGCTGTGTGTTTGAAAATAGATTAGAACATAAGAAACAACCTGCTGGAACAGGCCAGTGTCCATCTTGTCTCTGAAAGTGCAACAGGAGATGATGTTCAGGGAGAACGAAGTCTGGCCATGTGAAGAGCAGAACCCACCGTAGCTCAAAGCTGTTGGAAAGCATAAGCAGTTAAAATACCAAGGTTGTGCTGACTTTCCCTTTTTTTCATTTTTTTCCTCCTAGATGCTGGGTGTCAGGATGACACCAGTAGTTCATTGTGGCAGCAGGTTTCTTTTTGGAGCTGTTGAGTAAGTATTTTTCCCTCTTATTTTTGGTTTGATTTGGAATAATTGTTGTGACTTCTGAAGGCTTAGATACCTGATTGTGTTATTGGAGTTTAACCCGATACTGCCCTTTGCCTTCTGTTTGACCAAGAACCCATGGAGGGACTTACTTTGGCTTGGGTGATATGTGTTGTTTCATTAAGCCACAGAAAGTTGCCTGCATGCATGAATCCAAGAAAAACAGTGCTGGGTTGGATATAGCACACTTTGAAGACAGCAATGGAGTTCTAGTTGTTTGATGTGGGTGATACTGTCTTTGGTCTATCCGTGTAATCACACAGGTTGACGGGCAGGCAGCTGGATAAATGGAAAATGTCTTCTCTTGGGTTAAAAGGAAAGCAAAAGGTTTCCAACGTAGCTCTGGTTTCAAAAGTTGTAACAGTAGGTGGAAGAATAGCAGGTCAGCTTTGGGTTCCAGGAGGGAATCCCTGGTGGAGGCAAGGCTGAAAGCATATGCCAGGGTGCTGATGATGCTGAGCTCAGTGGTGGTCAGCTCTCTGTGGATGTCTGAGGAGCACCAGAAGGTCCTGGTGCAAACCTGACTCCATGATATGGCAGTCCCAGCACTGCCCTGGGTTGCTGCAGGCAGAACCCTGGTCATTCCTTCTCTGGAGCACCATGAGGAGTGCTGAGGCCATGGAGGAATAGCAACCTAAGCGTTGTGCAGTGTTGGGTCGTGAGGATGGGTCATGCTCTCTGCTGCAGAACCTCAGCTCCGAGGAGATAAAGGGGGTGGATGAGGACAGGGAGTACATTCTGGGAAACTATAAAGGACAAGCCAGCAAGAAAGGGATGCCAAAAGGAAGCAGGCAACCTGCAAGAAATAGTGAAAAGGATTTTCTAAGAGTGATTGTCTTGATCTGTCTGTATGTGTGCATCTCTCTCTAATAGCTATCAGGCTCAGTACTCAAACTAGTTAGAGAAATTAGTAATTTAAAGTACTGGAAGAAGGCCCACGGCTCAGAGCAAGAGACCTTGTTTACCCCAAGCATGCTCAGAGCCCTCCCTGGCTTTAGCGCGGCTGAGCCTAAATTAACATTCCATTTTCACTGCTTTGCAGACACGATCTATCTGCAACATGATATTTATCTGTACAGCTGGCAGCTGTGGTGTCAAGTGCTACAGCTAGATGAGACCATTACTACGATACAAATATTTTCTTTTTCCACATCCACTTCTCGAAGCAATCACACACGACAAAGTTCACAGCAAAATTGTACAGGACGAGAGTCAAAATTCCTCCTTTTCTCTCTTGTATAAGGGCATTTGGACTCTATATAGTCCAAAGATACAGAGGGTAAGTGGTTGTCTCCTGTTTTACTGGGCAGATTAAAAAAGTAAGATCCACTTGCAAGTAACTAGCAAAAAATCAGGTTTTAGCACTCAGGTTTACATAATACAATTAATATAGATTTGCTGTAAAGAATACTCACCAGCAAGAACAAATCACTCATAAATGAAAACCTCCTCTTAAAAAAAAAAAAATCTCCTTTATCTGACAAACTCCTGAATAAAGTGATACTTGGATGTTGAAAGATCACAACAGAGCTGGAACAAAAGAGAAAAGTCTACTGACTGTAAAAAAGAAAATCATTCAACTGTGCCTGGTGAAGGGTATTCTGGGTTTGCTGTCTTGAGCATTTTTGCCTCCTCATTCAGCCTGCTGTCGTTTTCTGTAGGAAACAGAAGTCATCAGACTCGCGAGCACGGGGTACAGCTAATTGGCTGATGTCTTCTTCACATAAGGGCAGGAAACCGATATGAAACGCATCTGTCTTCTTCCATTTGGGTCATGAATTTGTGCATTAATGGGGTATTTTAAGTGTTTGGGAATGAAGTTTGAGATGAGGACGGGGGAGCTGCTGCTGAAAGGTGCAGCTCGTGGCTGGCTGAGAGGGGCTGGGATGGAGAACTGGAGAAGCTGATGGGGCACAGCGTGGGAAGCAGACTGTGCAGAGGTGCAGGTGGACCAAGGTTTCTTCAAATGGCTGAAGGAAGACTCATCGTCCCTGTGGGGAACTTTAACCATCCACTGCAAGGGCAGCTGGTGAGGGTGGAAGCAATGAAGGAGATTTCTGGAGAGTGTTTGGGACAATTTATGGGTGGGTGGCTTAGGGGAGATGCTCTGCTGGGTCTGCTGGTGGAGAATGAGGAGGAACTGGCTGGGGATGTGCAGGTCAATGGCAGCCCTACCTGCAGTGACCTCAGGGTAAGAGTATTCAAAATATTTAAAATGCTGTGGGAACTGAGGAAGGGGATGAGGCCTCGAGTGACTTGATCTGGCTTTGAAGCTGGCTCTCTTCTGAGCAGGTGTTTGGACCAGAGACCTTCAGAGGTCTCACAGATGAGGTTGTTCTCCGAGCCTCTGATTTCTTAGTTCTGTACCAAAATGTGAAATTACTAGAATTTTATTTTATGAGGTCAGAGTCTTTGTCCTGCAGATTTGCTTCAGTATTAGAAGATTTGTAGACCCGTCTTTTCCTAACGCTTTCCTTGTGTCATTATCTGACTATGGCCTTTTTGGAAATCTCACTGAATTTTGGTTTTGGTTCTTCATCACAAAGAAAAGTATAAAGTGAAATATAACATACAGGCAGCTCTTCTGGCTTGACTTTTAGCCCTAATAGTCTCATCTAAGCTATGAATCCTCTTTTACCAATTTTAGCCTGTTTCTGTTGAACAATCAGAATACAAAGTAAATGAAAATTCATGTTCATGATAATTGGAGATGTACTTATTGTCAGCCTTAGGAAATGCTTGACAGTAATTTTAAAACATTAAAATATTTTACTAGCCATATCTAACAGTACTAAAATAGAAATGGCTTTAAAATTTCTTAGTATTTTATTCTTTTTAGTACCTTTTTTCTCTTGTCATTCAGTACAGACACTCAAGTTAATGTTTTCACTCGGTTTCTACCACAGTTGTGTAACATCGCAGTGGTTGCTTTGTAAGCATCACAATTATTTGGTTCTAAGAACGTGATCAGTTTGTTCAACAAAGCAACAAACCCCCCACTGATGGTGTTTGTGTTTAGTAAAACTCCCTACGAGCCTTCAAGATCTCTGGGAATTTTGGAGAAACAGAGATTCAGATGAAACCCTTACAACTCCTGTTCCAATTTTGATCGTACTCCACTTTTGTCCGAAGGAAATATTCAACTTTTTTCTGTACTCCCTCTAGTGTTTGGTGCACTATATGACTGAAAAAAGAAAACAAATACAGATTTGTGTTCACCCAAACCCAGGGAAAGAATGAATGTAATCTTTTCTTCCTTCTGGCTTAGATTTGCTCTCGTGGGACTCGCAAACCCATTCGAGCTGATAGCAGATGTGTGTTGTGTGTCCAAATGTGTTTGAAAACTTACCGTTAAGTTGGGCTTGAAATAGAAAAATGTTTTGAAATTTGCCAAATGCAAAATAGGAATGAGAAATAGCCTTTGCTGTCAGTCGACACCTCATAATTAGGCAAAATTATTGGTATGTAAATGAATCTCATATTCAAGCATATATTTGTTGTGGTTCCTCGCAGTCACATTTAAACTGGAACTGGAGAGAAAGACCTGGATGAAAGCAACTCGGATTTTTCAGTTACATAAAAATCTGAAAGGCTTTTACAAATTGCTGCTGTGTGGGAGGCAGCTTGCTGCAAAGCTGTCACTTGAAACTTTATCAATCAGAAGACAGTACCGTTTTTAATTATGCAGATTTTCAAAGTAAAATAACTTTTTCTTGCATGAAAATGTCGAACGGAGTCAGGTGAGATCTGGAACAATCTGAAAGATTTTGAAGAGTTTGCTAGGCTTAATTGAAATAGCTTCAAAAAGCTTGCTGGTATGAAGAAGTATAGTATACTTGAAGTGGTTTAGCTTTCTTCTTTAGAAAAGAAAAGTCTTTTCTCTCCTTGTATATTGTACAAATTGTCACTAACGTCTAATTATCTCTCTTGCCAGCAAAGGAGTCCATCTCAGTGCATTCCTGAATCTCTCTCTAGTTGTAAAGATCTCCACTCTCTGCATTTTTATGGCCCAATTTAGGAGCCTAGAGTCCTAAAATAATGTGATGCTGTAGAATTTTCTGTCCATCAACACGCAGCGGGGGCAGGAAATGTTGAGCTCTTTGCAAAGTGTCTAATAAATCCTTTCCTTGTGGAGACAGTTTGAAGTTCTCACCAAATAGGTAAAATTACTGCAGACATCCTGATGTTTGCTAGGAAACCTCAAAACCTCTCAGCTGTGCTTTCTGGTTTGACTGTTACATGAGATGCCATGATGTCATGTCTCCTATATCTTCAGAGAGAAGAAACAATGAGTTGAATTTTCTGCTGCTTTAGCAAGACAGACGATGGGAAAGGAATGTGAATTAATCATGAACACTCCATTTTGCTAATGTGTTGTGTGATGGGGGAGAGAGAGCGAGAGAATGTTTCCTTTTGCTCTTTTTGGGTTGTTTGACTTAATTAGAAGTTGAATTATACTGTTTGTTCTCGCTCTGAGAAACAAGCCTGGCTAACATGTCACGGAGTTATGACTGATACATTCTCTAAACTCTCTTCTCCAGCGTTTACTGTGCAGCAGAGTTGGCACCACTACCTGTTGAAATTGGATGAAATTATGACTTCTACCAGAAAGAGGCACTTTGGAGATTACTGTAACAAAACCAATAAGCAGTTTTCCCTCTGATTTCTTCTGGCTTTTCCACCAGTTACCCCTTTTTCCAATTTTGCCATTGTTTTTCTTAATTTCCTCTCCCCTGGCAGTACCGTCCTTTTGCTAACCCTTCTGCACGAAGGTTTTCTGAGAAATCAGAACAGTGTTGCCCAGCACAAGGGTGACTGAGCTTTTCCCCTTCCCTGCGCATGGTGTAGCCGATAATAAAAGTCTGGGATTACACCTCTCCTTCTCAGGTCCTTTCAAACGCCGAGGTGACCCAGCACTCATGCTCAGCTCTGTTAGGATAGGGTCATAGATCATCACCCTCCAACTCTTTGCAGATTCCCTTTTAATATCATTGTGAACATGCCTTGCCTTTTTCTTGTTCTTTCTATGCTGCAACCTGGAGTTAGCCTTCTGGCAACTTCCCTTCCCCTGGTTGCTTTGTCTCCTCCTTTAGCTCTATTTTAAACCACGTTGTATTTCAGGATTCAACACCTACAAGGCTGTGACCTCTTCAGTGAACTTGAAGAATAGGCTGTTCTGTGGGGTTTGGTCTCTCAGGGTCACAACTGCTCCTCTTCTGTCTGGGAGTAGGGCACATCAAAGTCAACTGGCCTATTTTTTGGCATTCAGACTCGAAGCCAAAAAAATAAATGTGGCTGTATCTTGGGGAATTTATGTCCCCCAGTTCATGAGTTCTTTTAGGTCAATCAGACAAAATTGCCAAGTGCTATAGATGAGCTCTTTTATCCCTTTATCTCCTGAACTCCTGGCTCAGCAAAAAAAAATAATCAGGACGGTTGCAGATGTGGATGCTGGTCTCCGAAGAGATTCTCACAGCACTGGAGATGACAATCTCTGTCTCTGCCCTTTCTTTTGTGCTCCAAGATCTCTGAGTGCAAAGACATTTCAAGAGAAGCTTATCTGAACACTGGCTTTCTGTTCTCAGCCTGGCAGCAGCAGTCCTCGACTCCATCTGTGTAATCAAAGGGAAAGAGAAGGTCTTAAAGACAGCCC
>NW_010098358.1:61061-94807 GCF_000699245.1 Pterocles gutturalis
CACAGCCCTGTAGCACCCCGAGGCAAAGAAAAACTTTTCAGTAGGACCCTGTAGCACCCTGTGTGGAGCTTGCACATGGAGCTTGTGACCCCTTGCTGATCCACTTTCTGAATTACAGGCATCCCTTGGTGCTTTGGAGCAATCAAGCTGCTGCAAGAACCATATCCAGAAACTTCTCTGGGTGCTACCTAGTGGTGTTTGACCTTCTTTACTGCTATTCCCACCCCAACAATATTTGAGGGAGAGACTTGCCTTTGGGCTTGTTCTTGGCTTCTGGGCCCAAGGAAGCATAGGTGCTCTTACAATGCTTCAGAAATCCACATGGAAGCCAAATTCCTCTCTCTTACTTACTTGTCTAGAAATTATGCCTAGAAATTACCTGAATTTATTTGAAACTGGTTGAGCATCTTTGTGATTCATGGGTGTCTTCCCAGTAGATGGTTTTTCACATCTAGCAAAGCATCCAAATTTTATTTTCAAACTGCAGACTGTGAAGTGGGATTGACAGCTGCTGAAATTTATGGTATTTGTAGTGGTGAGAGAAAATGTACTATTTGAAGTAGCACCCCTGCTGCGTTTGGATTGTAGGTTATACATACAGAACATTTCTGACATTCCTGGACAAGAAGAGGGGAATTCAACATTTAAAGATTTGTAACTAAAAGAAGAGCTCTAGAAGCTGGAAAATCGGCTCTTAAAATTTTCTCACCTCATTTAGGAAAATGGGGTGATTTAAAATGCCATTTTGAGATTGACATGAAAATTTGAAGACTGTATCAGCAACTGTTATGTAAATGGTTCTTGAAAAGTCTCTAGATCATTTACTCAGAGGCATATTTAAAGCAGGAAATGACTTATTCATGCATTGTTTCATGTACTCATACTGTGATTTTTAATTTTTTTCAAGCTACTTGAAAGGAAGCTCAAAGTATTGTGAACGCATAGAAACCCACGTGATAAACAAGGGCAGTGGAGTGGGTACAGAGGTGATATAAAAAACCAAACCTGGAAATAAATGCTGAACAAACAGCTGGTCGAACCAAACAAGCTGAATTAAATTGCTATACAGAGTCTTGACTTGGGATGTTTTCATGGTGAATGTCAGAAAGTCTTTAAGAATTTCACTTGAAAACAAAATTAACACTTCAAGCTACGATGTTCTGATAATACCTACCTGTCTTAGGCAGTGATCTAGGGTTAACTCTTGCTTAGGAAGGATTCTGCTCTTTTTATATGGTATTGTGTGCTTTTAATCCTTGAGAAATGTTTTTTTTTTTTTTTATGCTGAGAAGGTGAGGTGGTTTTATTCATGAAAAGGACAACGATAAAACACGTCAACATAATATCAGAGCAGATTCCAAAACAATTTATTCAGGACATTACTTCTTGTATGGAGGGTAAGGCTTTTAAGCCATTTTTTTCTTGCTCCCATAAAGTTGTGTGACAAGGTCATTGCAAGTGAATAACCTGAGCATGGGGAAGCACAGAGAGACATGAACCGATCTGGCAAAGCTAATTTTACAAGGTTTGTTTACACTGGCGGGCACTTTGCCTAAATAGGATGCAGGAGAGCTATTTCATTCCTGAATTTCCTACTCTCTCAAGATCCTGCATAACTTTGGACAGGTGATTTAACCCTTCATTTGGTTGTTTTCCACCTTTAAAGAGCAAATGCTACTCTCCCCATTGCATAAGGGCATTAGGAGGGAGCAGGTGGGAGCTACTCAGGTAGTGAGAATCACTCATTTGTGATTTGATTTATTCTTTCTAGCAAGCTTTTTAATATGTCTTAATTGTTTCTTATTTAATTAGTATCTATCCAGTTCTTCAATTTATCAGGATCATTCTGTTTATACTATCCACTGGCTCATATAGCCATAAGATTATTGTAGCACAGAAGAACCTTACATGTTGAGTACCTTTGATCAGCACAGTTTATATTTAAAAAAAAAAAAATTTGTTAATTATCACGTTGCTCAGCATTGTCTTAAAAAAAAAAAGTCAGCGGGAAATATCAAACCATCTCCTTTGAAAAGTGTGTTGGTACAGAAATTATCCCAAAGAAAACCTGGCTGGCCAAATGGGCTGTAATTGCACAATTTATGTACCACCTTCATGTTGGCTGCTGTGTCTGTAACAGAAAGGCACTGTGGTGTTCATTCAATTGCCTTTTTTTGCTCCTGTGAAACTGTAATTGAAGTATTAAACTCAACATGTTGTTTTCTTTAAGCTCAGATTGATTTCTAAGTTCACAGATACAAGTGAATACAAGAGATACAAATATCTGTAATTTTATATACGGGCTTAAGTTTGAGTACACTTTTATTCTTTGCGCTCAATTTTTTTTTTTACTGTTTCTTAATCATTGCAGGTTAGTTTGACTGGATGGAAAATAAAGTCTGGAAAAGGCTAAATGTTGACTGCAATGAAAATATATCTTTGTGTCTAATGGACCAGGTGCCCCTCTCTCTGGAGGGAATAGATTCTCCTCAACATGAAGAGTTTTTCAAAAGCTGTTGACTCTGCCCTCAACAGCCTTGGCGACCAAAGGAGGCTTATCTAACTAAATGTAGTTCATATCTTGAATGTGTTTCCTTCAAGGACCACGGGCTCCTTGAAGGATGAGTTTTAATTTGGTACTTTGCTTAAATCTGTGCAAACCATACTAGGGCATTAGTCTTCAACACTTTGGGCTTTGGACCTGACAGTCCAGACAGAACCTCTGCTGAGAGAGGACTTGGTCTGGAGTGACTGAGAGTTTCTAGGAAGGACGGTTTTGGCTTCGTGCAGATCTGGGAAGATCAGATTATTCTAATATTGACAATGCTGATCCTCATAGACAGACAGACTGCCACTCCTTTGACTTAAAAAAACGTATTTTCAGAGAGCCCTGGGGCTTGCTATTGTGATATTCTCCATTTTATCTGAGTAAACGGCAAGGAAAATTTCTGGAGATGTCAGAGTGACCCCGAAACAGTAATAGCTTGTGGATACAAATCTGAATGAACTGCCTCTGGCTACAGCTGCTGTAATCTAGATAGAGAATAACATCGATAAATTTAATGTAGAACTTCTACTTTTGTTTTTTTATTTGAACTTGTGGTGCCTAATGCCATTTTGGAAGTAGAGCCAGAGAAACCTTCTCGGTTTTGTAGTTCACTTCATTAATGGTTTAGAATTAATAAACTAGAGCTGGTGTACTCGTCACAGCCATGTAAGAAGAAATACTGCTCCGAGCTCCTTGGCTTTGTGCCTCTGCAATCAGCTGTCTCTGGGCGTGGAGGCAAAGGTGAAGATCCAGGGTCATGGCGGTGAAAAGGTATCAGAGGTTGTTTCCCACTTTTGTCTTCGCCAGTTGTATAGGAAAGGCACCTTTGACCTGAACACTCCTCCGTGCTGGGTAACGATTGATTGTCCTATATTGGAATGAGAACTCATTTTTTCATAAAATATAACTGAAAAGCTGAATTCTGAACTCTTGAAGTCCCTGTTTGCTGAGTGCCCCTTTTCTGGGGCCAAGTTAGAAATGTCCTTGGAGGAATCCTGTCGTTTTTTGCCTCCCTTGGAGCTGTCTGCAGTGTGCTCCGGAGGAAAAGGGCGTGCTGAGCCTCCATAGTTAGTTTTAAACAAAGATTTAGTCAATGCAGACACTATGATTGGATTTTATGGTATTCTATGTATGAGCCAAACAAGAGAAATCTTGTGTTTGAAAATCATTTTGTGGCGGCAGGAAGAACTTAGTCATGTAACCTCTGATTTACAGGAGGCAGAAAAGCAAAGAAAACGGGGCTCAGAAAAATTGAGCTTAAATCAAGGCGTTGTGGTTAAGGTTTAATCCTTGTTTTGTAACCGAGAAAAAAATGTGTAACTCAAACACTGAAGAGTACATTTATAAAACTGAATAATAAATCAAGAGACAAGGCTGTGTTTAAGCAAGGAAGTTTCTTGTGTTCCTCTTGAAATATATATATATGGTATTACTTATTCATTCAAGTTAAGAAATAAGAACTTGAGGACAGTAAAAACAAAATTCTTTGCTTGGCTCTACAGGGTAATAATTCACACAGTTCATCTCCATGTGATCTACACATGTTAAAGGAAGATAAATCCAGCAATGGATGAGAGTTACTAATTGCCCACATAAAAGAACTTGGGACTGGGACCATGTGGGTGGAAGGGAGATCAGAGCAGAGCAGAGTTTGCACAGAATAGGATCAGAAAAAACACTTTTTCATGTCTCTTCCCGGATGTATTTTGCCATGCCCTCTTTTGCCATCAACTACGTGTTTGTCTTTATTCATGGCATGGAAAAAGCTTTTAAGTGGAAAAAGCAGAATTAAGCCTTTCCTCCATATTCTCTGTGTTTAGTTCCTTTAAACACTGGTAAATGATGATCTTACCTTTCTTCTGCGAATGTGGATCAAAGTCTGTGTTATTCAGTGCCTCCAAACACCTGATTATCTCTGCTACCTTTTTTCTTCGCTGTCTGTGTGTGATTATCTTGTTAGGATTGAGATTTGTCAGTGAAACAGATGCTGGCCTGGCCTCTGTGTTACTTGCTCTGTACACTGAAAAAAAAAGCAGTAGATATGCCGTGAGGTTTCAAATCCCACAAAATTGGATTTTTCCTTAACAGAATGAGTTTTTCTCTATTTTATTGGACTGTATCAGTGATCATTTGCTTATTTTTAATTACTGTTCAGAAAGTGAAACTACATAAGTGCATGCATATATAAACATCACTAATTCTGCTAGACAGTTTAATAAATAGCTGAAACTATGTTTTTTCAGTGTCACTGAAGTGCTGAGTACTTTACAGGCAAAACAATCTGTATCCCTCATCCTGAGATTTTGTATTTGGTAGCCCCAAATTCTCACCACTGTGAAGAGCCTTTTGTGCAGACAATCACGTCTTTCAGATATTTAGATATTCCGAGTAACTTCTGTGCAGAAACATGAAAGATCAGGGCCTAATGGGACAAGAAGCAGAAGAAAGAGCTCATTGTCAGGAGGTAATAACTCCTTGTCACTCTCCGTGGGAGGCTGGTGGAGGTTAAAAAAAACTGCAAAAGATCGTTGCTAAGCACTTGCCATATCGTCTCTTGGTTAACCAGCGTAGCCTGGTTTTAAGATCAGAGAATCCCAGACTGGTTTGGGTTGGAAGGGAGCTTAAAGCCCATCCAGTCCCACCCCCTGCCATGGGCAGGGACCCCTCCCACCAGCCCAGGTTGCTCAAAGCCTCATCCAGCCTGGCCTGGAACCCCTCCAGGGATGGGGCATCCACAACTCCAAGGTCTCCTCTCCAAAAAGTTTTCGGTAGCTGTCCCACACCCTTTTACTGGAAAGTGAAGCTGAATTTACTTAGTCCTCTGGGAGAAATAGGTATAGCTAAGTATTAAAAATGCAGCATTATTTGACCCCTCTGGAGCCTTCTGGAACATTTTGCCTGCATATTAACTTTTTTTTCCATCATATTTGTCATACCATAATACTTTTGATCCTATTGGTATTTAACGTAGCGTTGTTGTCATTTGATCTTTAACCCATATTTTTCGGTGAATGCACATTACCCTCATGGCAATGCGAGAAGGGGGACCCCTGAATGGCTGCGTGGTGAATCCTC
The DNA here is from genome assembly GCF_000699245.1 of Pterocles gutturalis. Taxonomy (NCBI): domain Eukaryota; kingdom Metazoa; phylum Chordata; class Aves; order Pterocliformes; family Pteroclidae; genus Pterocles; species Pterocles gutturalis. The sequence continues at coordinate 66,685 of NW_010098358.1, forward strand.
ATCGATTCTGGCAATAGCAACCCACATTTGTGTGTCTGTATATGCAGAAATAAGGCCCATGTGATCCACTGTGTTATTGTGTCGCTTATAATTTATTTGGAAATTTCCTTAAACTCCATCGTGGCAACATGGAAACTTGTGTCCCAACTTGAAATCTTATCAAAATCCATTTCTGCAGATGAAAGCTTGCTGATTTCACTCCGGAGCCAGAAAGGAGGCTATTTGACATTTGTTTGTTGGCTAATCTGTTTGAGAAATCTTACATAAACTCCGGGAGAAGAGCTGCCAATTTCTGAAGGTTGGAGGAGAAATGCTTCCTTATTTGGAGAGGTTTGCTCCTACTCGGGGCCACAAGAGTGGTTTCCAAACGCTTCTGGTATTTGATGACTGTGGCATAACTTGGGAGATCTTTGTGTGCTTTATATTCCTCCTTTCAGCTGTTCTGAGATCAACTGATGGGAAAAGGTGGCAGTCGGGGAGAGAGTCCTTCAAGCTTTGCTGCCTTCAGAGGGTTTGCTGCGGAGTGGAGGGGAATGAAGGAAGGATGGGCTTTTTCTACACCAAAAAACCACCCACAGAAAACCCCAGAATGAAACCACCCCCTCCTCCTTTTAACCTACATCTGTTTGTTTTTGCTAAGGGATAGAAAACAGCAAGAGAAGAATATGTCTGAATTTCTAGGAGACATCAAGGGTGGCTACTCAGCTTCGGGAAGGGAGCACAGGGTCTGACCTGCATCGTGGGCAGGATGTCCATGGGCAGCAGCATCAGAGGCTGAGCCCTTTGCATGGCCGTGACCTGCCCTGCTCGCTGTGGTCCTGCTGCAGTGTGATGGGACGGAAGGGTCCCTTCAGTGGCCATCGTGGTCACTTCTGTGGCAGCAGTGTAAAGCCAGGGGCTTGAGCTGAGCTTGGTTCCATGGTAACTGGCTTCCATTGGTGGATCTAGTGCAGAAATATCCGCACGTTAATCACTTTTGTGGGCTGGGGTGTTGCTGCCAATGCTGTAATACAGGAGGCTTTGGAAATACACCTGGAAAGACTGACCCCAGGGACTAAAGTGACTATTTGCAAAGGCTGGCATCTGGGGATAAAATTTCTTCTGCTCTAGAGTCTTTTTCCCTTTCCTCTGACCTTTGTATAAATCCAACCCACTCTCTGCATTATGCTTTCCTCAGTTTACCTTTTTTTCCCCCTGATATTTGAAGAGCTGTTTGTTTAGAAATGTGCATTACTTTTTCTCGGGAATTTATTTGCTAACCGCCAGCTCCAGAGTTGGTTTTACATGTTTAATTTTATTATGTTCATGAGGCAACGTTGGCAGGAAAGGCGCTATAAAAAGCATTCATTTCATGGAGTGGTACAAACATGTTTTCAGCAGAATTGATGACACTGAATATAAACCACTTCTCATTTACGCTTCCCCTTAAGGTTTGTTTAATGAACTAAAGTTTTTCGTGTTACTTTGAGGTGCAGTTCTTTCTACCCATCCAGAAGGGATACAAGTCTTAATGTGCATTTACAGAGGCTGTCTCCTGTAAAATAAACTATTTCGGAACCTTTCTCCTTGAATCTTACGGTGTTATGGCAATTCCTCCACTCTTCTCTTTTCTGACTATTTCCCCTTGAACTTTTAACCCTTTTATTGTGAACAGAAGAAAAAAAAATGACAAGAAATGAGGAGATCTGGATTCAGAAGCCAATTGAAGGTGTCAAAATTTTGCTGCAGATACATATTTACACTGGGAAGAACCAACGTGTTTGAGATATGTTAGTGATTTAGTCTTCAAGTTACATGTGAACAAACAGCCGTGGTTCCCCAGTGCAAATAATTTATTGAATTTACATGTAATATTTTTCCCTGGCAGTGGGATAGTATTAATTAAAATGCTCATTACAACTTCTGATCTGATACTTTGCAGGAGGCGCTTCCTTAGGCTATTAACAAGGGCTGTAACGAAGAACACATGTTTCCGATGCATTGGTGTCTAGAGGCTGGAAGTGGTCCTGTCTTCTACTGCTCCATCCAGGATTCATCTTAATGCTTAATTAATTTTCTGGTGAGTTTGCGTGGGTATGCCAGGTCATGCAGGGAGAAGATAAGACACGTGTGAAGCAGAGCCTGGAGAGAGATAATTTGGCTGGTGATGCTTTCCCACGTACAGGTTCTGACATGCAGTTAGTGCTTCATTGGAGGATTGATCTCCTGCCCATCATCTCAGCTGACCAATATTTTAATGTCAATATTAAAAACAGTTAGAAGAATGTGTTGCATAAAAGAACTCGTCTCATGTTCTCACTGTTGTAACTCTTCATCCTCCGGCGTAGCTCCTTTTTCTACCTCTGGCACTTGTGTGTTGACAGTAGCTTCGGTTTGGGCAAAGTCAATTACTAAGCAAACTTTCTGGACACCTGAAATGCAAATTAAATTGATGAACATCAGTGTGCATGGTAGATGAGGGCAACCTCAGACTGTTTGCATGGAATGGTTGGAGGAAGCTGTTTGATACAGAAAGTAAAGCAGGGGCAGAGCAATGGGAGACTTGTTCAAGAACATGGAGGTTATCATTTCATATCAACAATGGGTACGGCATCGAGAAGGTGCCGTATGCCTCGCTGAATGTCTGACAGACATAGGAGACTTTGAACAGAAAGAGTTTTTGAGCCAATGACTTATCAAAGGCTGTCAGAATAATCATTTTTTTTCCCCTGATTTCAGTCAATTGCTGTCTGACAATTGAAAAGCAACCCTATTCAGAGAGCGTTCACCCACGCTGGTGCCTGATCCTCCATGCTCTGCAGCCATAGACTTGGGATCGAAAGAGAAAAGTACACATATGAAGCACCAAATGGAGGTTGTTAAACACGAACCATATGTGTTATCTAGCTTTGGAACATGGTGAGGTTATGAAACCGTTCTTCAAAAATACATTTCCTGTACATCAAAACCATTTGTAACAAATAAATGAGTGGAAAGCTTGCAGAAAGATGGGGCACAGAAAAGATGACAGAGCCCTGAAATTCAGCATAAAACTGGAGCCTGTTCATACTGTGATAATGGAGTTCAGGCAGTGGTCTAGGAAGGTGATTAAACATGGGGCATGATAATGATTGGTAAAAGGGTTTTATTTTATTGTTGATGGACTTTGTAGTGTCTTGAATTGGAAACGTCCTTCTCACCAACGTTATTTGATCTGAACTCAGTATTACTCAGGAATAATTCTATATTAATCGGTGTCAAATCTGAACTCAGAATTAAATTCAGGTACCATGGTTTAGGTTTACCTGTCCGTGTAGTTCTCAAAACTTGTGTTGGAACTCAGTACGTAACATAAATTCGTTTTTGATTGTATGAGGTGTGGGAAAGAAGCTGCCAAAGGCTACCCTCCAACCAAATATTGTACAGAGCGTAGTCAAATGAAATCTGAACATCAGTGATTACATTTTTAGTAGGATGAGTGTTCTGACTGAGATGCAGCAATCTGTCACTTGGCCTTTCTGTGACATTCAGTGTATTGAAATTACCAGGGAAGGATTGGTTTTTGACATGCTAAATTAACTATGTTAGGAGTTTGAGCTTTATCATCTCTGCTAATTGTTACAGGGAGAGGGAAGAGTTGTTTGTCTTTTATTTTCTAAGCAGGCTATTCAGACAGCAATTAATTAAAAAAAAAAATAAATATATTCTCCAAAAAGGTCATCTTTGGAAGTAGTAGAACTGGTTGATAAAGAGAAACCACTTTGAATCTGAGCTGCAGCAGTGCAGTGATTGTACTTCCCCTTGGAGTCCAGCATAGACGTAATTAGTGTTTATCTGCCTGACGTTTGTCGTTGTGCAAGTCACCCCATTGCATCGGGGTGTTGAGTCTCTCCTCGTCAGGCTGGGGTTGCTCCAGTGGCTTCTGGTGCAAACCAGTATTTACTTCCTGGGCAGGGTAAAGGCATTAATTTTTGATCAGGAAATACTTTTGTTACCGTTAGTTTGGGTTGTGTGTTTTTTTTTTTTTTTTTGCGGTGGATGAAGACAAGGCCAAATGAATTGCTGATGTAGAGGACAACCTTTCATAAAGAGAAGGAGATCTGGCAACTGCATTAGTAGGTTAAGAAGAGATGATTTAAAAGAACATTTGAGGGATCTAGAAATTTATGTTCTTGCCCATGAATGATGTTGTACTCCTAGGTTTTTTGTTGTTCGTTTGTTTGTTTTGTTTTTTCTCTTGGTATGGTGTCAAGGTGTAAAAAAACACTTGACCTAAAGATAAATGTTGCTTCTCCGAATACTGTGCAAGATCTGCTGCAATTGCAACCCTTACATTGTATTAGCAATTGATCACTGAATTGCTGTTTGTAATTATGTTCCCTTTAGGATGGGCTACATTTGTGTTTTCTTTCTACTTACTTTTCAAAATGTGATTTTTGTTTTTGACAGACAAATGATAAATCCATGTAAGTTGTGCCAGGCGATGGTGCTGGGACCCTCTCTGTAAAACGGAGATGTTTCAGATCTGAAACTCTTTTTGCTCAAACAGTCATTATCTACGAATGTCAACAAATCCATTTCTTTTCAGCTCCCAGACAAATGTGAGTTCTGGGCAAATGTGTAAATGAAATTTCTGGAATATTTTCATTAGCAGTTGAGTATCTACATCACTGGCCTTGTCATGGAAGATAGATTTCACTGGTATATGTCAATTATCTGAGACTACTCCAACCTTGGGTTCCTATTCCTAGGTGTTAAATATGAATGTGTAGACTGTATGCTAAGCAAATATTTCGAGAAATACTTGCTGTCTGTGGGAGAGTAGAGGGACTTCAGGAGTTATAGGATGAAATTAAGAAAGAATTCTTGTCCATGAGGTCTGTTAGACCTACTTTCATTTTTCCTGAAGCAGAAAGGCCTGCCAAACTGCATGAGACATAAGGGCAAATTAGATGACCCTAAAAACTTGGTTTTAGTAGTGATTTCAGGATAAAGTGATGACATTTAAAGCTGTACTTGAAAATGGATGTTTATGTATATGCACACAGAATTATTTTGGCACTATCCAGCACTAGGTGAGCAGCGTGGGCAAAGCTGTAATTGCAGCCATGCATGTGTAATTGTTAATAGAAGATTCTGTGGGCAGGCTGACTTATTGCCAGGCAAATTTAGATGAATGGAAGCATCAACTACATAATTTTTTTACGTTCTATAAGTGCATGAATTAGAGAAGGCTGCTGTGCTCATTCATTCCACTCTTGCTTCTGGAAGGTGGTTTCAGGTAGCAACGGCAGTTCATCATTGGTTTATGAAACTTTGATTTGTGAAATTTCAATTTATGATGTGTTGCCTACAGTGGGAGTGTGGTGAAGCCAGTTGCCTTGCCAGGACATCCTCCCTCTGGTAGTCCCATCCTGAGAGCACATGCTGAATTAATAGAAAGAGATGAAGATTAAAGGAAGGTAAAATACAGCATGTGGCTTGCGTGCATATGTACATACCTACAGGCATGTATCAATCTGCTTGGTTCCCTGTTTGCATCCAGGGAGGAGTTTGCAAATAACTCTAGCTCAGGATGAAACCACAGGAATTCAATGTGGTGGTCTCAGCAGCATCCTTTCCCAAACAGTGCGGTCAAGGATGGGCAGAGTTATGAAAGCTTCCTGCAAAACTCACGTTGCATCCTGAGACTGAGAGTCTAAGGTGAGAGGTAGAGATTGATGAGGACAATGTATTTAATGGCTAATTTAGAAAAATGAGAAATATGTCTTTTAGGAAATCAAGAGGATGTTTCTTTGTCAAGTGTTTACTTTTTCTGTATCGTGTCTGGGGAGAAAAAGAGCACAAGGCACTGGCAGCTTGATCTAACTGCTATAATCAAATATGTATGTGTGGGGAGGAAAGGAGCCTGGCTGATCTCTGGAAAGCTTTGCTTTCCATTAGTTCATGTGTGTGCAGTGCTGATTTCACAAGGCATTTAATTCATATAAACACCTAAATATCTGGAGACCCACAGCACTGCTCCTGTGAAGGCATCCTTGGCTTGCCTGAGCTCTGCCTGGGGGTATGCAAGTGTCCTGGTTTTGGCTGGGACAGAGTTAGCTTTCTTCCCAGCAGCCAGCGTGAGGCTGTTTGGGTTTGTGCTGAGGAGAAGCTGATCACACACTGATGGGCAGAGCTGCTGCCAGGACAGTCAAGGACTTGCCAGCTTCTCTGCTGTGCCCGTGTCTGCAGGGGCAGGAGGAGCTGGGAGGGAGCACAGCCCCAGTTCCTAGCCCAGGATTTGATCTCAGGGTTGGGACTGAGACCCAAACTGGCCAATGGACTGTTCCATCCCATGCCCGGCATGGCCAGGAGAGAGGGGAGGCTCAGACCAGAAGTTCTCTCTCTTGCTCCGGGTTGTCTCCCTCCAGGTCACCCCTCTCTCAGGGACATCTTGGTCTCTTGGACACTTGGGCTCTTATCTCTGTTCTGGGATTGCAGTTTCAGGACTCTCTGTGCTCTGGGCTTGTTACCCAGGAACGGGTTGAGCCTTGGTCATGGGGTGGTGAGCAGTGTCACTGTGTGTCACTCATTTGTATACTTCTATGTGTTATTATTATCATTATTATTTCCAATATTATTGTAATTTAGTTATCAAATTATTTTTATCTCAACCAATGAGTCTCTTTTCTTTTAGACACTTTAGTGCTCTCACCCATCCTTGGGAGGGAGGAGGGTGAGTGGGCGGCTGTTGTGGTGTTTTGCAGCCAGACAGGGTCAAAACCATAACAGAAAGTCCCATTGCCAATTCTACTCGCTGTATGGATGCTGGGGGAAGGCCACAGCACAAGATCTGTAGATAAGGCAGAGGACAATTGCAGGATTTCTTGCGTCTGAACCCAGATGAAATGCTCTTTCATTCTTTATTGGTTAAAGAATGTAGCAGTATGATCATGCACGGTACAATGCATCCAGCTCATCAGCAAAAAAGTGACGAGTAAAGCAGTCGTGTCACTTTATCGCAAGGATTCAAGCTGTTCTTTTAATTATAGCCCAAGTTGGTTAATAAATGTAAAGAAAGAAAATGAGACCTCTTCTGAGAAGTATACAGTGTACTGTCAAATCTTTTCCCATTTAGTGGTAATTAGTAGGCAGACGAGCGTGGTGCTTCGCCGTTCTACCACCCTCTGTTATGCGATACGCGTTTGTACACACAATTTTAAACAAGGGAGCAGCTGAATTTGGTGTAGGTGGAAGTTGTGTCTCAGAAGTTTTGTCTTCAAGCTTTTGGATCATACAGCTCTATAAGCAGTTAGAGCCTGAGGACAGATATATAATAATGTTCCCTAATATTTTGGCTTGCTGTGTGAAGACACCCTCTTGAAGCTCATTGTTATATTTAAAGTTTGCAAAACTCTTAAAGTTAGTTGAAGCTTCTCTAAAATAACATAAGGTAGGAAAAACATCCGTGCATTTTAATATTTGAAAAATACTCTTGACAAATTGCACATTTAATTCTTCAAACTTAGTTTAATTCCTCTGAAGGGAACCTGCACGAACCACGGCAGCACCTGCCGTTACGGGGATTCACTCCGGTTTCGGGATCTTGCCATTTCTGAGCTTCGGGCTGTGACATTTGGGAGGGGGATGCCTGCCAACTGGCAAGGTGCTGCATCTCTGCCCCACCTGCCGTCCATCAGGACTTGCCAAGGGTTGATAACAACCTTCTCTTTCAGCGACCTTTGCTGGCCACCAGCTGTCTGTGCGGTGGCTGTGCTGGATATTCAGAAGTTGGACGCAGGGTCTTCTGCAGTGGAAACAGGAATGGATTGCAGGAAAGCACCATTATTTATTTATTCAAATTAAGCATTCGACAGCAGGAAGGACTGGATTGAACTTTGTCCAGCTCCCTTCTCTGCACGTGGTATGACACAGGCTGTAATTACACCTTCTCCCAGGGAACCCAGTCACATCCAGTGCACATGACAGCGGCAGCGAGGCGGGGATTAAGATACCAAAGCAAGCTCGATTTGAATAATTTAAATTTGTGATTTAACTATTCTAAATGTTCTTATATGCGTCCAAGCTTTGTGTGATTTGGAGTTAAAAATCCCCTTGCCTGCTCCTTAGTAATGGATTATATCAGTAATAGGTTGGTGGGAAATATTAGGGATGTGTGGTTCAAGCACTTCTGGATGAAAACTTAAAAACTCAAGTTAAAAATGCTGAGATGGCAGCATCTCTGGGATGCTGGACGTTAGGCAGTGATGGGAGACAATGGCAAGGGAAAGCTGCCGGCCAGCTGCCCTGCCAGGGTGACAGCAGCCACAGTGGCACAATTTATGGGGCAAAATAGAAAAGTTGTATGCCTCTTATATCAGATTTCCAGGAACAGATTTGTCTTATTCTTTGGCATACATTGCCTGGGAATTTCATCACTGTTATAATAATCTTGAGCTTGCTTTTGGAGCAGAAATAATGCACCTGACTGTTATGGTTATTACTATAAAATTTATCTGCATTCACTCATAAATGAGAATAGTGCAAAAAATTGGGTTTGTCTCCCCAGATGAGGATTTAATCTCTCCATGGCTTTCCTGAAGGCTTGACTGGGATGATTTGGGTTTGTGATGCTGACCCCGGACCAGTGACCATGCCCATTACAGTCACCTAGGTCCTGCAGGGATGTATTTTCTTTGATTTCAGCTCTTCGAAGCCTGTGAATTTTTGAGGAGATGGCTCCCTCGTGTGGTGGCACCACACAAACCTCATCTCCTGCTTCCCCTCGAAAGAAAACAACAAAATGTTCTTTTTTTTTTTTTTTTTTTTTTTTTTTTTTTGACCATAATAACTGTTTTGACACTACCATGTAGGGACCTTTTCCACTGCTGGAGATGCTGAGAAGGAGAGAAGCTCGACTCTTGTGTTCCTCTGTTGGGCTCAGGGCCATCGTGTCATCCACGTGGAATATTTAATTAAGATTTTTTTTTTCCTAATGCAATATTGGAAGTATTTCACTTACAGATTTGAAGCATCTTTCTTTCTCTCTATGAGCATACCTTTAAATATGCAGCTGGAGATATTTAACTCGCCTCCTTCTGACCTGATCCCTTTGGGGTATGGTGTTCCAAGTATCGTCTTCCTTGTGTTTTCCAGTAGCATGTTGTCAAATACCCCAAATAAAGGGGCACCTGTCAAAAAAGCCATCACATCCCCAAAGTATTAGTTGGGTGAAGCCAAGCCTGCTCTTTGGGACTGTGGCTGTGCAAAACAAGACTTCCCACAAGTGGAGAACCGTGAGCAGAGCTGCTTTTTATTGGCCCGATAAGAGACCGCTGCCTCATGATTTGCAGGTAAATACACAGTACTGCAATGATTGATTCCATTTTGTTTTCTGTGTAGTGTGTAGCATGGCTTAGAGGACAAGTGTCCACATGGACCCGTCTGTGCCGCTGCGCCTGGGCCAGGGATCACTCCCGAGACTGATGCCTTTCGCGGTGTAGATCTGTGTGTTTCTGGTTTATAAAAAAAGAAAATAAAAAATTAAAAAAGCCACCAAAACTCTAGCAATTTAGACAGCTGGTCCGGCAGTTGGTGATGTGAAAGCCTATTAAAATATTTGTGCTATTTGTTACTTAACTTCATTTGTTTTTTTGGAAGAATTTGGGAATGGGCTGATTAAATAAAATAGCGTGAGGTCGCTCCGGTTGGGAGCGACATGTACTGGCAGAAATCTGGGGGCACTGGCAGCACAGGGGACTAATATTCTGTCTTTTACTCTCCTGTAATCTCGTCGTTTTGTTTTCATTCAGACCAAGAGGAGGTGCTGATAAATATGCTGAAAATATTTTCACCCTTCTGTTGGGTGGAATTTCCATTCAGTAGCTGGCACACAAAGGCCTGGCTTCATGGAAGCTTCTGAGTCAGTGACAAGAGTCCTTTTGACTCAGCTGTAGCGGTGGAAATCGATGTTAAAAATGACACCCCCACCTTACGGTTTCAACGACTTGTTATTTTAGGTCTTTGGAAAACTCACTGTGCCGGCTTTAATGAGGGATTCAACTTTTAAAACTTCTCAACTGTTGAAACTACGATGCCCCAAACACGGTTTGGCCAAGTTTCAAGTATCTTGTAATTGTTTTCCAAGAGAGAACAGCTCTCTTGGAAATGCAGAGTGGCTATTTTAATTAAAGAAAAGTAAAACCAATATAATTAAGTTTAGCATCCTCAGGGAATGATGATACCGGAACTGGCACCACCACTTGAAAATGTACAAAGGGAGATTTTAAAAGCAGGAGGAAGGGAATCCATGTGTCCACTTGGGGCAAAAGCTGAACAAATTGGGAGAAACAGGGAAGCCCATGTCGAGTGTGTGCATGTCATGCCATACGGACGAGAAGGCACTGCGTGCACAGCGGGAGGAGAGTGAAAAATTCACGATGGCATGGCAATAAAAAAAAATAAAATTGCATTTTTCGCAATAATAAAAACCGAAATAAATGGTCACCAACAATGGTCAAGTTTTGAAACAATGTAAGAAGAATGGAGAGGACGGAAGAGAGAACAGGAGGGGAAAAGCCAGGAGAAAGAAGTCCCAAAATTGTTCCTTTTCCAGTGCCCCACTTGAAGGAAAAACTTCCTTGAAAATGTATCTAATTTTTTTAAAGAAAAAATACATCTAGCTAATCCATCTGCTAGATATTTAGCTAACTCCTGGTCCTGGCTTCGCTGGACTATGTTCAACTCTTTTGACTTGTGATAGCCGTGAGTATCGTGAAAGCGTTAGAACAGACACCAAGAGGTCAATTGCAATCTGTGTTCAGAGATGGTGATACAGCATGAATAAACGGTGCTAGACGTATGGAGATCAAATTAGTAAAGCTTGGTTTCATGTTAACCATAGATAACATGGTGTGAAATTATTTAATTAGTAGAAATCCCTAGATATTCTGGGAAACAAAAAGGAACAGATTGGAAGAGGAGCAATGTCAAAGTGGTCAAGGAGATGAGTGAAGGAGTCTCCATGGCTTCATATTGTAGCTAAAGGAGTGAGAAAAAGGGCAAATGTTGCTCTCTGGTGAGCTGGAGTCGTGTTAGCTGTGTTGCACGTGCGTGGTGAGGAATTGGCACTCAGGTGCAACGGCACGGCTGCGCGGATGGGTGTCTGGACCAGGACATCAGCCCTTCCTGACCTCTCCCTTTCCCCAGTATCTCAGGTTATTTCTATGTTATTTCTCTGCTTTAAGGTTGTTATTTGCAATTTTATAGTTTTTCATGTGTTACTCATTTTGGAGAGCTGCTGTTTAGAGGCTGATCTTTATTAGGATTTTTACAGTAACACTATGGTAACTTGTTGACGCACTCTCAATTTTTTTCTTTTTTTTTTTTTTAAGTTGAGAGTTTCTAACTTGTTCTCCCAGCAAGCTGTTGCTCAGGCTCATATGTACTTCCCCTCAGAATACTTGTAGAAGCTTTTTTGGGTGCTCAGCTGGTCAGTTTGTTTACTCTACCAGCCACCCAGTTGGGTTGATTGGACTATATTTGGCATTACAATTTGGTTCAAGTTCCAGCAGCAGGGAAAACTCTTCCCTCTTGCTCTTTTCTTCCTCTATTATTTTTAAACTTTAACCGTACAACTCTGCACTGTTATTTAAATCTTTTTGTGACCTGGACTGTGCGGAAGGGAATGTGATTAGATAGCTTGAGTTGGTCACGTTATGGAAATTCTCTTTGGCTGATTTGTCAGATAGCTGCTTTTATTTTCCCTGTTCTTGTGGTTGCAATAAAAAATTAAAGAAGAGATACAGCCACAATACGTACAAATCTAATTTCAATGCCTACGGTTTTGCTTTTAATTAATCTACACTCAGTCACATAGTTAAAATATCCATCTTATTGTTTGTACCTATATTAAATGCAGTGGTTGATACATTCGCTCATGTTTCATCTCATATGCTGTGGGATTTACTCATAGTGTAAAGGTCCTTTACAGTCAAAATCTGGACATGACTGGAGTTTTTCAAAACAATCTTCACCTTTTTTTTTTTTTTTTTTTTTTTTTGGTGTTTGTTTTATCTTCAGTACACATCACAGGGGAAATTTGAGTTCCTAACCCTGCAGCTGCTTAGAATTACTGGTCTGAAAAGAATTTGGAGAGAAGGGACTCGTATAGGAAGCAGCGATCTTTGAAGTGGCTACAGTGGAGATGCATCTCCTGCCTCTTCCACAATTTCACTCCTGCCATGTATACGAACTTCAGAAAACCAGTTTACAGCCTGAAGACCTCTGAGAATTTTTAATGGTTCTGTTGAATCTTATATTCTTTCTTTCTTAAATAATTGGTGTCATTTACACCCATGGTAACCAACAGAGGAGGGAGCGGATGCAAATCCGTTACCTGGCTTGTATTTTTTTTTAATAGACAACATTTGGTTCGTAACTGCCTTTAGGAATATTTTCCTTTAAAATATTAAGACTATTTATATAGTTTGTTTTAATGTATCCAGGACGGAAGAATTGGGAAGGCTGATGGCTAAGATAGCTGGTTAGGGAAACAAAGAGTTGCACTTTCTCTTGTGGCTTGAAAGAAAACCCTCTGGGCAGCTCAGGGAGCTCCGTATCCTTTCAGTTCTGGTGGTTAAACTGATGCTTGCCTTTCGCCAAGTGTCTGAGGAGAATAGAGGCCTGAAATGGGTTTGATTTTGCTAAAAAAGTGAACAGAAAATGTGAGTATGTGTGGTCTTGACAATACTTTTTTATCAAATTTGCCAATATAAAAGCTTATCTTCTGATACCATGTGCTGTACAATTCGGTTTTGGGTATAAAACAAAGCGAGGTTCTTTATAACCCTGTGTGCATGCAGCAGTGAAGGAAACACGGGTTGAACCTGCTCTGGGTTGTCAGGTTAAGATAATCTCAGTGTGAAGGAAGAAGGCAGGAGGGCCACAGACAAGTATTTCTGAGAGCAAAGAGCTGTTGCAATGCGGGTGAAAATTCAAGTTGTGAGAGACTGTGCATAGAGACAGCATGTTAAAATTATTAAGGCTCATACGGGTGCAAAGATGTTGACAACCTGAACTTGAAATTTATTTAAGCATGGCCTTAAGTAAATTTGTGTTAAATCAGCAATAGGAGGTGAAAACTGTGTTTGATGAAATAGTCTGACCAATTGGTTTGAAGTCTGGAATTTCATTTTCCAAACTTAATACTGTGGACAGGGGGGGAAAAAAAAGTAAAAATGAACTGCGAGTTATTTTCCTGTTCAGGGAGACAACAGGCTCTTTATAGTTCTGCTCTATAGCTTAATTTTTAGGGCCTGTATAAATAGAATTCAATCCACCAACTGATTGGGTGAGGATAATCCATCAATATTTAATTTGGTAAGAAAGAAAAGGCTTTAAAATAGTATAATGTAGTTCATGAATCAGAGGCACAGTTGGATTCCCTTATTAAATGTGGATGTGTAATATCGGTGGCCTTGTGTTTGTTATTTTAATAATTCTAATTAACTTTTGGTAATTGTAGTGGATCTGCTGCCAGCTATCCCAGCTATGATCATTATTCAGGGTTAGTATTTTCAATAGACAACCAGACAGTGAGTGTAGGAAGTTTTATGGCAAGTGCAACTTAAATAGCACAAATAGGTTTTCTTGTTGAAGAAAAATGCCTCTTGGTGAACTTCATCATGATCTGTCCGTGTTTAAGAGCTGCTGAGAGATTCAGGCAATCTTTATGGTAATGCAGTAATTTACAAAACCCCTACAAACAGTATTTCACTCTTTCTCCCTGATTATTCATGATTAGTGAGGTTTGCGTGAGGAAGTACGAGCTTTCTCCCATCCAATTATCCTGCTCCTCTTTCCTCTGTCTTTTTATGGTCCCACACTCCATTTTTCACACCGTGGTCGCGGCTTTAATAGTGATAAACCGAGATACTCCAGACTGAGATGCTGCAAACATCTTAGCAATAGAAAACGCATCCATTTATGCATGCAAGGGTGAATGCTTCACTTAGGCTGAATGGCACTTCATTGCCCAAGAAATCCACTCAAGTGAGGAGCTGCTGGTGACGATGGCTCTGAGAAATGAGAGGTGGCTATCTGTAGAAGTTGGAAGGATTTATTTCTCTGCCACAGCAGCTTTTCCATAGGAAGGTACAGTTGCAAACTCAGAATTTTATTTTACTGACTAAAAAAAAATTGTTGGAATTTGAGTTATTGTAATTTGAAAAATAAATTTGTAAGGGCAAATTTGCAATAGTCCTCAAAGTACGAGAGTAGAGTGAGTGAAACGCCTTGCAGCACCAATTCCTCCTTGATCTGTTCTCTTTCTTGAGTTTACCGCATTTCTTAAAGGAAGGCGGGTCCTCTCTAAAAGATTACTCTCATTTTTTAGCTTAACAAGTTAATAATGTGTTAGAGGTAGAGGAGAGCAGCTGAGATGTCTGGGAGCAAGCAAACCCAAACCATTGCCAAAGGCTTGAGGAGAGTTTGAACACTGCAAACACCCTCTGTTAAGATCTGAAATATGGTGCTGGGAAAAGGCACGAGCCCTTTTCTAACAGTTTAATGTGTGAGTAGATTTAAAGGAGATATATTGTGTATTTTTAATTTGGAAATAGGAAATGTCAGTAAATTGAATTAATCCCCAAAGAGTGCTTGGGATGTAATTTAAAACTCTAAAATAAAAAGGAAATTCAGAATGAATTTACAGATTACAGCTGTTGAGGAAAATGTGTATATGACACCCTACGAGTACAAAGTCAGGCTGTCATCTGATGAAGTTATTAGCACTGAGGGATAGTACCCATTAAAAGAGCTGCTAATTTCTTATGCCGCTAAGCTAACTGACTGCTCTCTCTTCAAAGCTCATTGTGTTGCCGAGAGAGTTATTGAACTTCTTCTAAGCCCCTAGACAATGCTCATCTTCAATTTGCCCGTCAGAACATCCAGACAATTATTTGGGGCATCTTCAAAGTGTTTCATTGCTTTGGAGTAGATCATTGAGATAATGTGCTCTCGTTTGATAGCGGCATGCCTCCTGGATGACAACAGAAGGAAATGAAGCCCCCACCTCCCCGTAATCTTTTCTTTTCTTCCTACACATCACACAAAGAAATGCAAACCATGAGTTCATATAGAACCTATAGATTCCTCAAAAGACATTAATCCTAACTGCTTTTGTCTCATTTTCTGTGTATTGCCTACTGCAATTTGGTCTCGTAATTTGTTTGTGCAAATGATGAGTTTGATTTCCTGCTATCGATGAGTGTCTGCCCGTCGGTAGGCTCCAAGCATGACTGGCATAATGAAAAGTCTTTCTTGCATTTGCATTGTAAGTTTTTATATTTAGAACTTTCCTCTCTCTAATAACTGAGATCAGATGGCAGATCTTCCTATTTCTTCACTCCAAGTTGTTGCTAGTCTTTATCATCAAAGTGAACAACACTTATGAGGGTACAGCAAAAGCAGAAAAATTTGGAAAATCTAGTAAATGGCAAATCCCATCTCTTCTCTTCTGTTGACTCTATAAGACCCAGGCCTTTAAAGTGTTGTTGCTAAAGAAATATTTGTGATCTGTTAGGGGTTTCTTTTGGTTGTTGGAAATAGATGAAGGTAGACTTTTAACTTTTTTTTCTTATTCAAATATAAATCTTGTTTATTGTTGTTGTTTAGAAAGTGTTCATATTAGAATTCTAACAGCATTCTGTTTTTTATTTGGCAGTGACAACACAAAATAAAACATTATACCCTCAGTTGCTATAGGGTACATGGGAGAGTTATTCTAAATGGACATTTAGGTCCCTGATGTTTAGGTAAAATTTGGTTTGGTCTCAAGGTTCATACAACGACGTTATGCTGTTCTCCCCCAGCAGTGTAAGTAGGAGACTTGCCTCTGGGGTCTGTACTTGGCCCTTGTACCTAAAACCATCGCTCCCCAGTTAACTCCTATTAGTAGTTCTTTGTTGGCAGATGGGAGACATTCAACAAATGTGGCTCAAACCAATGAGGTTCTCAAATTTACAGCGGTTCCCTCTCTCAACAGTTTATTTTTTGGTTATTTTTTTTTTAATCTACATCTCAATTACATAGTAAGATGTTCTTTCTAAAAACTTGTTTGTTATTAAGATAGAAATCTACTTATTTTAGTCATGTAGTGCACGCCAGCGTAATGCAGTACAAGAAGATTACAAGCTGATGGTTAGATGTTAATAACAGTAACACAAAACATTAAGGCAAGTGACATTTACATAAGTATCTTGATCTTAATACATGTAATTTACATATGAAAATTTAATCACCATAGAGATAAACAGCTGCAATGTTTAATTAAACTCTCCACACAAAATCAGCCTGCAAGAAGTAGTTTGTCACTGCTAATTTATCACAATTCTCATAAGTATTCTTTAAAATAAAAATGCAAAATAAATGACTCTTATTGATAATTTAACTTCTGGTTACTTTATCGTATTCTCAACAGGCGTTGATGATACAATTACAATATGAAGATTCCAGGCTCATTTTCTCACCATTTAGAAGACAAAACATAAATATATGGAGAACAAATGTATTTGTTTACAGACTTAAGGGTCAGCAGTATGGCAGCACTAGAGTACAATTTAGGCAAATTTAATGCTGTGATAAGTTATGTGTAATGAAGGGATGTGCGTCTCTCTCCGTGGGGCTGTTTAAGGAGGAAACAATTAGAAGTGAAAATTAATGCCGGCATTATTGCGGAGTTGGAACGGGCTCCTCGCTCACAATCGCACTGCCTAAACCCCACATTGTAGAAATGAGAGATGTGCTGACATTCAGAAGTTATTGAAGCCCACACTTTGCTTCTAGTGATGTATTTTGAAGCAAAACAAAGCACTTAGTATCTTCAAAGAAACAATTTACATGTTTTTCCAGGGATTCCTCAAGAAAATTAAAATTTGAAGGTTGACTGAATCCTCTTCACAGCACTAGGATAGCAACACCAGTAAAAAAGGAGATTTTTTTGTAACTTCAGGGTAGGTGGGAATGGAGAACAGATATTTAACCTTTAGTACCTTAAAGTACCTATTTTCAGGTGTGGGGTTATACTATATCCCAAGTAGAACAAACTGTATAACAAGGCTGTGGACCATGATGAGGTTATTAGACGCGCCTTCTGCATATGCTAAGAATTGCCTGTTTATATATAGTTTTACTGAATTTCCTATACCATGGTAACCCCAGAACACCGGGAAACCTTAGTTTGCATATGGCAAGTTAACTTGTTCTGTAATTCTCATGGACCAGTTGAAAGGATGACTCTTGGAAAATATTATTTTTGCCTTGAGTTTGGATTTTGTTCTGTCTATTGCCCATATATATATTTTTCTATGAGTTTTATGTAAGGATGTGATCATTGAGGGTTATTTAAGTGATATGCCTAAAGATGATACCCAGGCCACAGAGAGCAAAAGGGGTTATATAGTCCTGGAGTCAAAAATCCTTATTTGCAGTAATATACCAGTTTAATTAAGTTAAAAACTGGGTTAAAGTCAGCTTTATATTCATAAATAGACCTTGCAGGAGAACTAGATGTGAGTAAAAAAAAACCCTAATAAATAGGATTTAGGTCTATATAATGATAAATAAATAACATACTGAAAAAGAAAAATCAGGATTCAATTTTAAAGCAATACAACCTTTTATTATTATTATTATTACTATGATTATTATCATTATTATTGTTTTCCTGAATTCCTGTTTTGCCACATAGATAGAACTAAAACTGAAGAAACCTGAAGTTCCACAACTTTCTGCAATTCTCATCCGTCTAAGTAGCCACATCATCGTTGAGGCAAGGAAGTCTTATTCTTAGAATATTATCCTCTATATATAATACTGATTTTTTTTTTTTTTCCCAGCATTGAGTCTAGATAGTGTTTTTTCAGTAGTTATTCCAGCTCTTGTGTAAAAAGGTAGCCATCAAGCTTTATTGCATGTAGGGCTTGTTTCAGTGGCCATTTCAGTCTCCCTTGGATGCTCTGCCTGGTCCCCAGCTGCCGTGGCAGGAACAAGCAGATCTTGTGTTTTATCTTCTAGTCCCAGGTCCATGTCTTGGGCTCCCTGAAGAAGTGCCACATGATACCTATGCTTTGGCAATTGGATCAAGCTCTCATACTCCAGAAATCAAGAAAAAAGATTTTAAGGGGATAAATTAACAACTGTAAAAATCATACCTGGGAGAGAGGCAAAAGTTTCCTCATAAGTAATGTTCTGCTTCTCAAGAACTGTGGAAGGAATAACCTCTGCACCAACTAAAATAGGAAATATTCTCATTACCAGGCAAATAGTATTTCATCTTTGATTTTGGTGTGGTTATAATGGGTTGGCAGGCAGCTGATCCTAAGTGCCAATTTCCTGGCCATGCTGCTATTAATCGCTTTGTGTTATGATACATATGGTCATGATTTGAACTAGAACATGACGTGTTAGGCACGGTTCCCTAGCAATTAACATATTTGTATTCAACAAAACAGAAGAAGTGGAATAAAGATTACAAGAAGTAGTTCTGTAATTCCAATATTTTAAATTATAGATTAGGAGTAATTGCTAAGATCCATGAGATCTGTCGGTGCGGAGTCTGGCAGTGCCAAAAAGAGAAGAGGTGCTAATCAGGAATGGAGTTTTGGGAATACATGTATGACTGCAGCCAGGAAAAAAAAATCTTTAAAAATCTTTAAAAAAATAACGTTTTAGAATAGTATTGTTTTCCAGTCCTACCACTGCTGGAAGACTTTTTTTCAAAATAAGTAGATGTTACTGGTTTTTTGATCCCCCAGGCGTGTCCCTAAGACTTACCTGTTTCAGCGATTTGGGATGTCCTTGGTTTAAGCAAGAGTTGTGTAAAATTAAGCACACTGCCTTGCTGTCCTGGGTACAGTTTTTAGGTCTTGTCCCTCCCAAAGTCTGAAAAAAAGGAAGAGATCTACTCTGTGACATCTCCTAACTTGAAGGGCAGCATCTGTTGCAGTAGGAAAAAAAGTCCTGTTCTAAGTAGAATTCAACTGTAACTATTCCCCACCCCCCCGGAAAACAATGTTATTTAAATAATTATATTTTTTAACATGCTTTTTTGAAAACACATCATGACCTTTTGTTTGGATGCGTACTTCCTCACAATTCTCTTTCAGTGCAGGGTAGTTCTTACTGTTAAGGCAGAAATATCTGGTTTCCCATTCTGTATAGATGATTTGAACAACTGCAATGTGACTTCTTCTACACTTTAACTGTCATCAACCTCTACTATGATTATATTTTGCATGCCCTTTTTTGATACAATGCATCCTTATACATTAGAGCTAACCTGATTATTCAGAAAGCCTTTATTTAGATGGTTGATGGTGGTGTATTAGTTGTCCATAAATAATGCCTTATTGGGGTAGAGCAAGTTTTTCCATGTGCAAACAAACTGTGACATGACACGTCTCCTGCTGGATGGTAAGTGGATGTATAGGTAGAGATACAGACACGTGGACGCTGGACATTCAGGACATAGTCATTAGGGATTTAGGACATTCAGCATCCTGCAAAATCAGGTCCAGTTGCACCAATCCGTCAGTTCATGGGATAATGATGAGAGAATGTCTGGCTTTCCAGATTGTTAGATTTATACACGGACATTTAGGCAGGGACACCTCCCACTAGCCCAGGTTGCTCCAAGCCTCATCCAGCCTGGCCTTGAACCCCTCCAGGGATGGGGCATCCACAAATCCAAGGTCTCCTCTCCTCCTATGCTCCCACAACATCTTCCTGAAATGCAGCTGTACAATCCCCCAGCCTCTGGCCAGCATCTGCAGACCCCGTGCTGATGGGGGTGACCCCCCCATCCGCGCTGTCCTTTTGGCACGGTGGCGTGCTGTTAAAGAGGCATCTGTATCCCGCTTAACAGGAGGCTTTGTGTCAGCCATAGATGAATTAACTGCTGTGTTGATTAGATTTACAAAATCTTTTGGGATAAAAGTATTAAGTAAATACAAAATGATTAAAATCCAACTCTACAAAAAAAAAAAAAAAAAAAAAAAAAAGCCGTGCCCCTTCTATTTCCTCTTCTGTCTGGGAAGCCAATGATGTTGGTAAAACTGTGGACTAGGACTCAGTAAGAAGAAGATTTTGTTTATGTTTCTGAAGTGGCCAAGTACAGCAGCTGGACCTAGTCTGAGTTGAGTGGACTGCCAAGGGCTGACTCTTTTAACTGCCATCTCCATCACGCTGAAAATAAATAATTGTCACCAACAGTAGAAATGTGTATTTCAACACTAATTAAAAATAATGCAGAACACTTTATTTATTCGCAAAATACATGTAACCTCCTGGTATAAGTAGAGACTTTCTCCTGTGAGAAGTGATCAGTCCCTCGGGAGATCTTTTGTCCCTATCCCTTGATGATGTCAGTGAGTCCTTGATTAGCTGGTGACATATGAAATTATGGGGGATCAGTGAGGTTAATGAAAGGCTTCTCCATACAGCCATGCCCATACGCTGTGTCCCTCTATCCTCCTCGGTTTTGGGTTGTATGGTGACCTCGGTGACAAAGTCAAGAGAGAAAATATACACTATGATATCAGTACAGTCTAATCAGTGGTTCTCTGTTAATATCTAATTATTTAATAAAGAGGCAATGAATTATTTGCAGCCCGGAGTTTTGACAAACCCAGGCTGATCTCCGCGGAAGCGCTGTTTGACTGTCTCCGCAGTATTGTCACTGATTAGCTCTGTCATGTTGAATATCTTTTTGCAGGTGTGACTTGCATAGGAAATTCTGTTTTCAGCCCGGTGATGAAGGCAGACAAGAGTTTGTCATTGCCAGGAAGAAAACAGAGGTTGTGCTGGAATCACCAGGAGGACAGATTGAGTTGTGCAAGTCAAGTGGGTTGGTCCGTGCCTTCGGTGACGGTGGCTGGAGCTGTTATTGCCAGCCCGTAATAACAGTGACATTTAATTACGATAACTCCTCTGTGTTTGTCCTAAGAACACGGTAAGAGAGCGATATCTGAGAAGGAACACCTGATTTTACAGTTCCCCATCTACACCCCTGTGTGGATATGTAGGATTTTCAAGGAGCAGCCTTTCTGTTGTCCTTCTCGAGAGGATGCTGCGGGGTCAGACCGTGCTTTGGGCAACCTGCTCGCTTCTCCTTTGGCCGGTGCTTGTAATTGCGGTCACTGCTGTGCAGCCTGGGCAGCCGAGGGTATTTGTACCTATTAATTTAAGTCATCCTCCTTTAAGCATTCAGCTTAGAAAAGATTTTCTGTGTTGGAATGGCCTTAACATATGTCACGCTTCTTTCAGAGCGGGTGAAGATTATTTCCATATTAATTACTCTTGCAAAGTTTTTCCTTCCCAGCTGCACACGATTCCTGTCCTTTCCTCTTTGAGTTTTCCTTTTTACCACCCTCCTTCCCTTTTGAGCTCATTCATCTTCCTGTGGAAAACAAGGACTGGTTGAGAATTTTTTTTTTACTGAAAATATTGTTAATATACATTTATTTCAATATATGTATGCGTGTATACGTTCCTCTTCCCCCCCTCCAGCTGGAGACACGGAGTGTGACTGCGTGGGCTTGGTGTTCCTCGAGTTTCCCGTAAGGACAGTACGTTCGGGCTCAGTCTAACGAGGTGTGTGCTGAAATATAAATGTTTGTATAGTCTCATCAAATTTAATGTGGCCTCTGTTTCAAAATGAGGAGCACACAAAGAAATTGGCTGCATTGCGCAAAGCGGCTGAGTTGCGACCCCGGAGGGACACAGCGGGTCTCTGGGGAGTGAAGGGGCCGAGGTAACGGCTCGGGAAAGGTGAGAAGAGTAACACAAGGAGGGGAAGAGTTGTCGTTTCAAAGCTTGTTGGAGGGATGTTTTTGCCAGCCCTCTGCAGGGGAAGGAGAAGGGAAGAGACCTGCCGGGGAGCAGGGGAGCATCCAGGTGACAGTGAGATGCTGGGATGTCAGAGGAGACTGAATCCACATGGGAGCTGCTGCTTAACTCCTGACATAGGGATTTGGGAATGGTGACGAGCCCAGGCTGCAAAGTTAAGGCTTAGCTTTGAACGTCTGTAACGGTCTCAGGCTTTGGGAGGAGACCCCGTGGGAAAGGAGGGAGGAGGACGGGAAGGTAGGTATGGGAAAACTGGCAGAAAGTCTGCTTTCAGTTTTAGGAGATGAAATTAGCCATGGTTTAGTGTCTTGGGAGCAAAACGTCTGCTAGCTGGCTGCTTTGCTTGTGTCTCTGGAACACACTGACCTCAGGGTGCTTCCCGGGACGGTTGGGAAGTTAGTACGGAGAGAAAGCTCGGAGCTGAGGTTCCCTTTTATCCCTTCTGCAAAAAGTGAGACGAGAGCTCCAGCAGCAACACGTGTGTGTGCCTGGAGTTATTCTGCAGGCAAGGATGTGGAAATAATTCACCTGTGCTGAATAAAAACTTTATTATGCAATTCTAAGTGTTAAGTATGTGAGTGAAGAAGGATGCTGATGTTGGTGTCAGAAGTCTCCCTTTTTGGCTCTAAGTGATTCAGTTGTACAAATGGAAATGCTTCTATTTATCTTTGCTTTTGATTTTACCTGTATTTGTTTTAAAACTGTTGTTTAGCAGCTTCAAAAGCATTTGGCTACATCTGTGTGTAACTAAAATGAACCAGATCTGTGGTCCTGCTTAGCCCCCAATGAAGACAGTTGTTTTGGCTCAGATTAAAATGAGCCAGATCTGTGGTCCTGCTTAGTCCCCAATGAAGACAGTTGTTTTGGCTCAGAGAGGACATACAGTCGCTCTCTTATTTCTAAATCCACTGCAAAGACACACTTTGGCTTACACAAAGTGCCAGGCGCACGCACATGCAACCTGGTTTTATCTTTTTCTAGGAGGGATAGTTTATCCAGTGCAGAAAATGCTTCCTGCAGTTTATCTGCAGGCAGGACCTCGTACCATGTGCTTCAGGGATGCCACCTGGCAAGCAGCACTGTGGGATGTTAAATACTATTTAGCTTTGTGCTTTTTGGCTCATCATGTGCTTCTGTGACACCTTAATTCCTTGTCTGGAATTGTCTTGTCCTTGAGCTTAATTAGTTTGGAAGTTAAGATTAAATTTGGAAGTTAAGATTAAATTTAACTGTACACATACATTCTCTAATCAAGTAAAGTCCCAATACACTAGGACCAAACTTTTTTTATCATTTGTGATAGAGCCATAAAAACAGATTTTTTTTTTTTTCTTTCAAAGTGAAAAGCCCATGGATAGTGATGTCATCGAAGTTTTTAAATTTGTGACTTCTTTAGCATGCTGGGCAGCGCTCGCCTCCCAAAACCCCGAAGCAGCTCTCAGCCCTTCCTCTGTCTCTTGGCTTGTCTCGGGTGGGATGGAGATGCTGGTGCAGGGATTTTTTCAAAGTTGCCATAAATAAAGTGCTTTCCCCCATGCCCCTTGTGCTGTTTCAGTCACCCTCAAATAACAATCACAAATAACAAGTCCGGTTTTCCAACATCTTGTTGGTTTTGTCCCCTTTGGTGCTTCACCGGAGCCATGTGAGGTGGCCCTTCCTTAATACTGTGGTTTTTCACAGTATCCTGAATTAAGCACACGAAGTGATTTAGGCTTGAAGCTTCTAGGAAGGAGATAATTGTTCTTTTATTATTATAATAGATCAAAATAAAACCAGCTTGTGCTTCTGAAACGGAGAGTTTTTTTAGCCAGAGAAGTGTACAGTACTTCTTTTACAGGGTTATCAAATAGCATAATAAAAAAGCAAAAAGCATCTCATTTTCTAGGCTGTTTATTTTACACATCCTCTTTGAATCAATAAATACTTATATTCAAACCTGGGATTCTGTTTGGAACAGCAGCCACAGAAGTGATCCCATATCACTTGATCTCAAAAGAGCTAATTTTGGTGTGTGTAAAATTGTACAAATTATTTCGTGCCTATATTTACACAAAGAGTTAACTTACCACTGTGCACGCAAACCAAATATTAATGCACACTAATGGCAGCTAAGCATCTGAAGTGCCATTTCTGTGTGCAAATACCAGAATAATGATGTTAAAAGAGTTACGAGCGTTTACTTAGTACCTGCGGTATCTGGTGTACAGCTGACATAATCACATGTAAGCCTAAGCAATTCCCTGCACATTTTAATAAGAAAAACTTTGTTATAAGAAAAACTTACAAAACTTGATATTGTCAGGAATCTCGCAGATTATTCTATAATCCTGTGTTGCTGTTATTTATTTTTTTTCATAAATTTAGCTTTCTTTAATAACTGCTTGAAAACCGAGGTTTGGGGTTCTCCAGCCTCTGCAGTACAGAATCACAGATGCACAAAGTTTGCAGAGCAAATCCTGGAGAGCTGAGCATCACCCGGGGCTTGCCAGGCCCTGAGATATTCCCCCTCGAGCGACTGCCCAGCATGTGAAGCTGTTAAGAAAACACCCCAAAATTTCTGCCTTCATCTCGGTACCTTTTAATAGTGCTTTTCCACTCTCTGTTCAGATGTTTGTAGAGCAGGGCACATCAGCCCCGCTCTCCATGCCCACTTGCCATTCTCTGGATGGTGGTTACCTTAAAAAAAAAAAAAAATACAGATTTTGTGCCCCAATTAGCAGTGCTAATTGGGGCACACAAGTAAATTGCACTCTACCCTGTGGAGATTGTCAGCCAGTCGGCTAGATCACTGAGTCACCGGGAGCATGACTCTAACCCTGAGTTCCTATTTAATCAGGTGCAAAAGTAGAGCTCCCTCCAGGAAGGACACAGACCTGCTGCTGGGTATCAATGAGAGAAGCTGCTTGGGGCTTTTCTTCTGCCTTAAAAAAAAAAAAAATAATATTTTTTTTCTTTTTTTTGTTCTTTTTTTTTTTTTTTTTTAAGGTCATATTTTAGAATAAAACCCTGAGCAGCTGGGAAGGAGGCTGCTGGTAATTCAGCATCATGTGCTTAGGAAGGGTTTGCCGGTGCATTGTGCTGCTTTACAGAGATATTTTGGTTAAAGAAACCTGGGCATCGTAACTGTGGTGTTGCCTTCAAATGTTATAGAGCAGTGAGATAAACATAAGTTTGAGAAGAAACCTCCAGTGACTTGGCAAGCACATAAAATTTCTTTTGTGCATCCGACTGCTTTACAAACTGGACTCCCCCTGGACTGGGGGAAGGTGGGGAAAGCCACAAGGGGCTGTAGGGCACGGTGACACTTCTGCTCACTGCTCAAAAATGTGCTGTTGGCAGTGAGGGAGAGGCCAAGCAAGTTTTACTAACATGGAGCAATGCTAAAAATTACTTGGGAACACTCGAGAAACTGTATCTCCATATAGCGACACCCATGCCGTCGTGTGTAGGGCAATATGCAGCAGTTGCAGTTGTAAATCATTGACCACATCACATGCAGAGCAAGTTATAGATTATTTCTTGTGAGAAAAGGCTTGGTGAGCCTGTAACCTGGACAGGGGAGTGAATATGGTGATGCAGAATTAAAAAGAATGCATCAGTTAGCTGGACGGTACGTTATATATTTGAGATACGCTGAAGGCAACACCACTCAATGTTATTTTGGAAGCTTGTCTGAATTCCACTCAATTTTTCTAAAATTGTGGGTTCCTAAGAAGGCAAATAGCTGAATGAGGTTTTGGGGGAGCAGTAGCACCCCCTGATCAAGAGTCCCCCATCTCTCCTGTAGCCCCCTTTCAGCCCTGGAATTAAATTCCCCAAAGCTCTTTTTAACAGTGAGCTCAGTTGTGCCCTACATGACATCTCACTTTATTGTAAATTTTAAGCACCATCTCCCTTGGAGTCTGTTTTCTCTATTTTTAATGGAGGGGTGGTGGTGTATTCCAGGCTGCAATACAGGGCAATAAGCACAACGTGAGAACTAATGCCATAGTTTCCATAAGACAGATAAATTCCCTATAGATGACAGGTTAAATATTTTTCATCTCTGCTCTTTGATATTATTGTGGCTTGCTGTATGTAATTAGATCCACTAGATGGTGGTAAAGACCATGGACTATATTCTCCCGTATCAAGAAAAAAATAAAAAGATGAGAAAAAAGTTAAGATTTTTTAAAAACCCAAACCCCGAACTAAATAACCATACCTGCCTCTCTGTTGTATATATCAAAACCGCTTGCTAGCATGAGGAAGCAGCGATGCTTTTGGGCAGCGTTATTATACTGCTCCAAATTAAATAGTTTTGTCAGGATAAATATCGAGTAAAATGATTATGAATCATTGTGGCAAGTTTTAATACAGATCAGAAACGAAATTAATCCTGCTCTGACTAACGGATCGTGTCTCTCTTTTTCTCCAGATACAAATGAATAGTAAACAACATTTTGGCAATTTTTAGGTTAATCATGTAGAACTGATTACTCAAGAAGAATGCTATTAACATTTAGTTAATTTATACCCAACTATGTGACAAATGAAAATTAATGTGGCTGTTTTTAAGATATCAAATGGGTCATGATTTTAAGAAAAATGATTACCCCGAAAGACAACTGATAATGATGGGTAAAGGCAAGGAGCGGCGAGCAACTTGGCAACATTCATAATTCCCTAAAGAAATTCTGGGGAGAAGCAAACACAGCTTAGTCTGTCTGGTGGCAGCACCTTTGGTATTATTTGTTGGGTCTTTTTGTGGTTTTTTTTTAAGGGTAACTTTCCATGCTAATTATTTGTTGTCTCATAAAAAAAATAGTCTTTAATGGTGTCCCAACATTTAATAAGAAAACCCCCAGATTTCTGGAGTTGGATATTGTATGCTTTTGGTGAGATGCAGTAGTTTATCTTCCAGAACGAGTTATTCTTGTTGGTAAAGAGTTTCTGAGCGTGTCTCTTTGCTGCCTCGGTGCTGTTTATTGATAAAGAAATGTTTTGCTAGGATCAGTAGAGATGATGCAACAAAACATGCTACAGGCACTTGCAACAAGTGGGGATGAGAAATGCAAGCAAAACAGGCAGGGGACAAAGGTCTTTAAGGAAAAGAAAATGTTCTTAAGTCTAGTAATAGGTATTTGAGATCACAGGACAGTCAAGATTAGACTATGCAGAGGATTTTTGAACAGATGTTAGATGGGTGTGAATTTCTCTCATAATATTTCCTATTCCGTGATGGAGAGAACTGGTACCCGCGTGCCCCAGTGCAGTACTGCGGTCACTAAAGTGCTCTGCACTGCTGCTTGCACCTCTCGCTGCGTGCATGGGAAGCGTTGCTGTGCTTTCCCCATCAAACAATTTTACAAGGTCTTGATCCTTTGCAAAATGAGAAAAAAACCCCACCAGCCCAGTGCTTCCTCCGTAGCTCCGCTGTCTTTGGATGCTTTTGAATCGCTGTGCACAAGGTTTCCAATGCAGGCGCTGCCTTCGGGGGAACGCTTCCCTATTTGTTTTAAATCACTTTTCACATTTTAAAAGATTACATTGCACGCTGTAGTTTTGCCATATGCTCTATACCTGTGATCAGAACAACACTTTATGGATTTTAACAAGTTTTGAAACTGTTGACATTTAGAGGAGGGGTTTTGGGGGAATTTTATGGTATTTATGGCTCTTTTAGGATGGAAGACAAAACACTCAGCTCCTGACTTCCCTGTGTAACAAGACGCTCGGTATTTGTGTGTCTGTAGAGTGATGGCTTTGCCTCTCCGGTGCTCCATCGGCAGCACTCCCAACCCAATCTGGGTGACATATAGAGCCCATTGCAGCCTGACGAGAGCGCTGCCACCACCAAGTGGAATATATCGGTAACCATGCCGGAGCCGACCTTTGCAACCTAAGATGTCAGTGATTTGTGGAGCCTTGTTAAAGTCAGTAATCTACATTTCTCATTGCTTACAGTGGCATTTTCACTGTCATTTTTTTTTTTCCCTTGGGGACGTTGCATGCTCTTATCTGAGTTAGACGGTTAGAAAGATTAAGATTTTTAAAAGACTGTAAAGGAGCACTTGTGTTTGAAACATCCCAGGTTTTTTGAGGATTGTTTTTCCATCATGTCCTTTATGAGTTACTCAGGACGGAGGAACTGTAGCTACATCTTGTCTCTCTTACAGGAAGAGGCTGACAATGACTTGAACTTCCCTGAAAATTCCTTACATTAAATTTTACAACTCAAATAAACAAAAAAAACCCTAATATATATATATATATA
>NW_010098359.1:0-1173 GCF_000699245.1 Pterocles gutturalis
GTTCCGGGGCTCGGGCAGGCTCCCGCCCGCAGCCCCCGCTGCTCTGGGGCCGCCCCCCGCCCGAGGGAGCAGGAGGGGGGACCCCTGTCCGTTTTGGGGATGAAGTCCCGGGGGTGATGCCGCCATCAGGGCACAGTGAGAACCCGGGAGCTGGCGGGGTTTCTGGCATTTTTTTGTCCCGTTTGGGAAAACTTACAGGAGCACAGGGCAAACTGGCCAATTTTCAGAAATCTGAAATGCTTTTGGCATATTCCACTTGCTCGGAGGGATTTAAGCAGGCGAGTAAATGGGAAGAAGGAAGCACCGAGGCAATGAGGCTGCATATTCACACGGGGTAATAAAAAAAAATAAAAAATCGATTTTGCAAAGGGAATGGTAATTTGCAAAGGTCTTTCCCACTCCAGCTCACACTCCACGGGGAACCTGTGTCCACTTGGTGACCAAGCTCTCTCCAAAATTTACTCCTGGATGCAAAGGCATTCAAGGGGAACTGGGCAAGCAGAGATCCAGAATTATATATCCACACCTCCATGTGTACAACAGAAAAATCAGACATTGCATCTATGCACCGTCAGGGCAACAGCAAATTCTGTCTGCGATTTCTGCTGTTCTGTCCTATCTGTAGGGCTCCATGGGGAACCCCCCAGCCAGGACCGGTGCTGGGAAGGAAAAGCACCAGCAGCATTACTGGAAGTGAGCCGGCTCAGGTTCCAGATCAATGAAAACTGGGTCCACGCGTTTATGCTCCTGTTGCCAGCATTAATGCTCTTTTAATCTTCTAAACATTATCTGCATCGATTTCCCTCCAGTTACGCGTTTGTTTGAGATCGCGACATCACCGCGTGCTCCGGGCACAAAAAAGCAAACCTCAAAACCGTTCTGTTCCTCTGATGCTCCTGTTGCAGACAAACCTCGAACCGTTTATTTGGTTAATAACACAGAAGAGCTGCGTACCGGGAGTGCTGTAGAGGGTTTGCTGCCGCTGTTGGAGCCAAGGACGAGATCAGCATCCCCGTCCTGGTCAAGCCGGGCTTAGAGCTGGGCTCAGAGCTAGGCAAGCCCCGCAGTGTGGGGCCCTGCAGAGCCTCCTGCCCCCTGAAAAAGCCTCAGCACCCTCCAAGGGGCTTGGGGGGCCACAGGCCGCTGGCTGTTCCATGCGCAGCATCGCTGGCT
>NW_010098360.1:0-23346 GCF_000699245.1 Pterocles gutturalis
GAGGCAGCTCAGCTGGAGGCCGAGCCCGGACACTTGCTCTTGGCTAATAACCCATGTGTGACCAGTCCTGTTTTCCTGTAGCACTGAAGTGACTTCTCCAAGGCTGTATTTCTGAAATCTAAGAGGCCAGTGTGACGGTCCCTGAGTGGTTTCAGATTGAGTTGGGGTCCTTTAAGGCCAAGACAACTACAGACTGACTTCAGAGGGAAGCAGGGACAGTTTCCAGAGGATTTGGTAATGCTTCATGAAACTATATAGTTACACTGGGTCTGCTTCTTCACCTGAATTCATCTGTCCCCCCGCCATTACATTTAATTAGCACTGATAAGCTCTGAGAGCAAGTGGCTGTCTTGGATCATGGATCTGGCAGAGTCTGTGCTAAGAGCTAAATGTCTTGCTGAGCTGCAGCTGACTTGCAGTGTCTCTGAAAAGTGTCAACAATCATTGGTGAAGGAGCCAAGGCTAGTTACTGTCTCACTTCTTTTTAGAGGTGTTTCTCTGTTAACTCTGTTTTCTGAGTTCAGTGGCAGTAACTGTGTTGTGCCTCATGGCAGAACAAAGCATCAGTTTTGTAATTTTAACATAGGAGTAATGTGTTTTGTGATTTCTTTAAAAGTGGAAAAATAACAAATAATGCAAGCAGAGCATAAATACCTTATTTGTATATCACAAAAACAAATGAAGCAATATTTTTTCTTTGCTTTTTAATATTCTTTAATATGTTCTCTTGTCATCCTTTAACATCGAGCCTTCTGGTTGATACGACTGATGCCTTTATGTGTCTCTGCAGATGTATCTCTCTTGTGTCTTGTATATCTTTAGTTTGTGGTTAATAGATATGCATGTCTTGGTGAAGCAGTTTCGGATAATAGATTTCAGATGGTGCTGATTGTTCATGCGTGTTTTTTTGGTTAACCATCTTAAACTCTTGGCACAGTGGTTTAGGATTGCAGGGTCTCCAGCTCCTGTCTGGCAGAACTGAACGTGCTGCATGCTGACAGGGTGTCTCGGTGGCTGAGGCTGGTCTGAGTCTGTGTCACTCCTTTGCCTCAGAAGAACTGTTAGTAGTAATTTTGGGCATCAGCTAGTTCATTTTTTCAGATGTGCTGGTGGTATGTGAGTTCCTGCAGTTTCTAAATGAGAGCTGGTGAAAACCTCTTCATTTGTCTGAGATTTATTAATTGCATTTTGTTTACATGAGGGTAAAGCTGTCAGCCTTGTGCTGGCAGAGAAACGTTAACCCTAGCCCTTCAGAAGGTTTTGATGGCCAGCTGGAGCTCTGCACAGGTCGGTCCCAAAAGACTGTGCTGCAGTATTAATGGCAGTGCTGTGCCTGTATCGGAGGACTTGAACAGGGCCAGGATGAGAGCTGGAGCATTCAGGGTACGTGAACTTCATCAGTATTTAATAATCAACACATCCTAGGCATGCTGTGGTCTGTGTCAGCTAGTGTTTCTGATTATGATACCTAGATACAGTTTGGGGAGTAATAGAGGGGGCCATTCCCAGTAGGCAGTTATTTTTGTCTGTCATTTTTCAGGAGGGGCAAGAGTTCAGTTGCAATACTGTACCACTTGTCTTAAGGATAGGAGTCTGGCTCCTGGCCAGTTTTATTTAGTTTATAAGCATTGCTTTGCTTCATTATCTTGTTAGAGCCTGTGTATCATCTTTCAAACGTTGGAAAAGTCTGTCTTGAAAATCTGAATAGATTCTGTCAGTTTTGTCAATAAAAAGCTCCTTAAATGGTATTGTGTAGTGGGACTTGTCATTGCCACTGCAATTCCAGGAACAAAGTAGCTTCTGGTTAATGTTTTCCACTGTAAGTTGTAGTACTGACTGTTTTTCCCTTTCATTCAGTAGTAATTAAAATGACAACAGCAGCAAGGCCAACATTTGAACCTGCAAGAGGAGGAAGAGGAAAAGGTGAAGGAGACTTAAGTCAGCTATCCAAACAATATTCCAGCAGAGACCTTCCTTCTCATACTAAAATCAAATACAGGTTAGTATTGGGGTTTTGGTCTTACAGCAAAACAGGCTGGGTGTGATATTTTGTTATGAGCAGTACTCTGAAATTTTTCACAGTAGATGTTCATGTGCTTGTCGCTGAGCAGACACTAGAAATTGTGCAGCAGTGCTGAGTGAGGGGGCTGAAAGTTTAAGTCTTAAAAGCAGACCTAGGAGACTGAATGCATCGCAAGCAATTGCAGAGGTTTAATTTTGGTGGTATTTATCACTGCTTATGGAAGTGAGTCATCAAAAGAAGGCGAGATTTGAACACCAAGGATTTCAGACAGTGGAGTGGAAAGAAAATCAACAGGAACAGTGGGAGCTGACTGAGCCATGGAGGGTGCTGTCATTTGCAGAGCAGAGTGGGATGAGAGGAGAGAAGTTGAGCATGTCTTAAAAGCAGGAAAACCACATCATATATTTGGTAAAGGACCACTGGGGAAGGGGCATTAAGAAGAGGCAGGGAAATCACAGAATAGCGCTTGGGTAGTAGTACCTGTTGGAAGAGCTGTTGTTAAAGACTGCAAGTGGTTCATGCAGGTCCTGGGGGAGGAAATAGCTTTAATTGGTGTGAAAGATGATCTTATGAATATTTTTCTTTGTTTGAAATGCATAATAAATCCTCATTATCCTGAAATATAATACAGATGTCTAGAATTTAAATGAAATGTATCAGCTTAAAAATGTTTTTTTGATCTAGCTGATGTTACTCTTGTCAGTGAAACTACTGTTGAGGTTTTACGTGTGCACTTTTTTTGTTCAGGTGTTTACCCTTTCACTTCTTCCCTCCTGCCCATTTGGTTTTGAAGAATATGTATGGACGAGGGAGTTGTTGTGTTTTGGAGAATACCAAAATCATTGCATTTTGTTGTTATGGGAAAATTGCTGGTGGTTTGTTTCTTCAAACAAAAGTGGTGCTTGGAACAGCAGTCTGTTGCTTT
Organism: Pterocles gutturalis; assembly: GCF_000699245.1. NCBI lineage: Eukaryota > Metazoa > Chordata > Aves > Pterocliformes > Pteroclidae > Pterocles > Pterocles gutturalis. The sequence continues at coordinate 2,949 of NW_010098360.1, forward strand.
GAAATAAGTGTGTGGGGACAAATATGTGCAGGAATATACAACGTATGTTTTAACAACTCTCTTTGTGTGCGTGAGAGAGAGATGGAGGCGACATTAAGTGTCTTCTTTTCTTTCTCCTGAATACCTAATATGAAGTTGTCTTTCTTAAATCGCCAGGACTGCATCATTGCAGGAAAAGCTTGGTGTTTCAGGCCCACTCATGTTCAGTTGAATGACACAGGGTTTGGGGAGATTTTGCAGCTGTATCAGGGATTCCAAGTTCAGGTTTTTAATTACAAAAGCAAACAAAATACTTCATCATGAAGACAGGCTGTACACACAATGTATTTATAGTGGCTCAAGTCTGGGTTTCTTCAGGCAATCTTAACTTCCAGCACTGGGTTCACAGAAAGGTGAAAGGAATTGCTGTTTGTTTTTATTCATTAGTTCTTTTCAAGATTTTCACAGAAATCCAATGCTGTCTAGGTGGAACTTAGCATGACTCAAATAGTCTGTTGCTTTTGGCCAGCATGTGTCGTATAAAAGAGGGAAAAACATGTATTTGCAGTATGTTTCATGAAAGCTACTGTTTTGCCTGCTCTCCAGACTTCTTTTTATGATTGTGGGAAACTGTCTTGTATGTCTCTTGGAGGGGGAAAAGGTTTATGAAGATTATCTGCTAGTCTTCATCTTATCTGTAAGCCATAGAGACAGTGTTTGAAGCAGCAACTTGGGATGATAAAACGGTAAGGAAAGTTGACCGTAACAGTGGTGGGTGTCTGCTGGGACACTGGGCTTGGACTGCTGGAGGACAGAAGATTTAGACGTAGCTACAAGAGGAAGACGTGGTCATTCTGGTTTTGTAGGAATTTATGTAGCGTCTTTTAATTCATTTGAGAGCCACTGGGAGGAGCATGTGTGTGCGGCAGTGCATGTCTGTGTGTGTAATGCATACAGAGAAGGGGGCTGATAAAGAGAGAATAAAGAAACATATGTCTACCTGGTACCCAGTTCTTGTTCTTTACGCTTAACTGTTCACTCCAGGATTTACTGACCTCCTTCAAAAAATTGCTCCCAGCTGCAGCCTGTCAACTTCAGCTTTTTTTCCCACCTCTTGTTTTTTAGACAGGCCACTCAGGATGCCCCTGAAGAGGTGCGTAACCGTGATTTCAGAAGGGAGCTGGAGGAGAGAGAACGGGTTGCTGCAAGAGAAAAGAATAGAGACAGGCCAACCAGAGGTGAAAACAAAGAAACAAAAAGTCATAATACCTTTGTGTGACATTGCTTGTGCACAAAACTCAGTGTTGCAAGACACTTGCAGATTGCAGACAGCATGTCATAAGAGTGAAATTTAGAGTGTTGGTCTGATAGTTTAGAGCTGTTGACCTGCAAGGGAATGTCCACTGGCTTTCATGCTGGCTTCGTGCTGGCAGAATCTAGGCCAGCCAGTAGAAGAGCACAGGCCATCATGCAGGCCAGCTGATACAGTGTGATTGTAATGAATTGGCAACAAGTATGTACAGCTCATAAAGGGCTTTTCTTTGTACTTGGACAAGTGAGACAGGAAGGAGGAGGGGAATGACTCATCTTCTAGTGTTATAGCACCAGTGTAACAATAAATCTGTTTTTAAAGTATGTGAATCTGTCCAGATACAGTGAAGTGATAATTAAAATGAAAATCAAAGGGGTTTTTGAGAAATAGTAATTTTTAGTATTAACCTTGACAGAATTTAAGTACTTTACATTTAGGTGTGAAGGTGGTGTGGGATTTTCAAATTCAGAGGTGAAAGCAGATGTGGTTTGGAGCAAACTAGCCCACAGCAGTGCTTTGGGGTGGTCCTCAAGGGGAACCCTTCAGTTGGATATATAGAATAAGGACATTTATTGGATGTATAGAATAAGGATATTTCTCTACAACTTTTTCTTTTGCTGTTCTTTCTTCTTGAAATAATTACTTAAAAAAACTTCTGGAGGCCAAAAGGTGAATTTGGGGATGTTATTGCTTCCCTTGAGAATACCTCCAGGAGAGGAATTAGCATGGGCATTAAGATTGAGAAGTTAGGACAAAGTAAGCATAAGCTTGTATCTCTTACTCTAATGCAAGATAAATTGCTTGTGAAGGTTTTTGCTTTCTGATGTTAGATCTGTTAAGTGAAGTTAGTCACTTTTTTTTTTTTTTTAAATCTTGTGTCACAGAACACACAACATCATCTTCTGTGTCGAAGAAGCCTCGGCTAGACCAGATTCCTGCAGCAAATCTTGATGCAGATGATCCTCTTACTGATGTATGTATCTTTTTTTCTGTCTTCTTTTCTTTCATTGTCCTGTCCTGCCTTCAGGATTTGCTGTTAATAGAATATGTACTTTTAGGTCTGCTAAAGATTTAAGCAAGCTTCCAACATATCTTCCTTTTACAGTTACTCTACTGTGGTGGAAGTCCAGAGTGTTTCAGTGGATTCTGGTCCATGCTGTAATGATATTCTTGGAAAGCGCACAAAAAATAGTGAACTGAAAAGACCTCCTAAAGTATGGGAAATAGGTGACTTTTTAGACTTGGTCAACTACTGGGTTAGGTAGAATTCCCCAAAGGCAGAACTATTGAGATATACTGACTGTCTGCATGAGCTATGGATTCTTGCTTTTGGCTCCTCTCCTCATGCTGACATCTAGGAGTTAGGTCTAAGGCTTGACAATAAGCTCAGGTTTTTTAAATCCTGTTATATTTGGTCCCAACAATATTGGACGGGGTATTTGGACACACTACAATGGCTTGTGTTGCAATGATTAGCAAGTGATTGAGGACAGCCATCCTCTATCATCTGTCAGCTGCATAGCATTTCAATTATAAAAGATTAATTGCAGTCATCCAAAAATCACAAACATATTTTTGTCTTGACTTCACTGTACAAGAGCAAATAAACCATTTGTATTGTATTTGCTGCTGCTACAAACACCCAAGTGCTTCAGAAAACAACCATCAGCAAATTGGATTTTTATCTGGGCAGACCAGGGCTGTTTTTATTAAATGAAATGAACGAGCTGCTTCTTGTTCCCATTTGTTGCTATTAGGAAGATGATGAAGATGAGGACTTGGAAGACAGTGATGATGATGACACTGCAGCTCTTCTGGCTGAACTGGAAAAAATCAAGAAAGAACGAGCTGAAGAACAGGCTCGGAAGGTAAAATTTCACCCATTAAAAGGCATCTGTTTTTTGCAAACTGGTGTTTATTGAAACTGGTATGCCTTAAGTACCTAGGATGAGTGAGAACTGGTAAAGTAAGTGCCCCTCAAAGCTCTTCTCAGATATGGTGGATTTTTTTATTCTATCTAGTAATTGTTGTCAAAAACTTTTTTCTTTAGTAGACATACTGAACATTTTACTTGCAAAAATATTTTATTCACTTTCCCAACACTTTGTAGAGGCAGTGAGTCAAGATAATCGTGCTTTTCATACCCAAGTCCTCCTCTGAAGACAGCTATATATAGTGGTATTAGTGAGCTACATACTATCCAGTGTAAATTCATTTGTTAACTAGCTTTTTATGAAACAAGAAATATAATTATTTTTATGAAGTTAAAATAATAGTGCTTTTTGATGCTTTCATATGGCTTCAAATTTTATACCGTAGTTGCGCTTTCACAGCATTGGTTCTGTGTTGCCTTGGCAAGGAGCACCAGTTGTAACTGTAAGACAGAATTATTTTCATGTTGGTTATACACAGGCGAGTTTATTTGAAAAATGTCGCCACAAAAATGAGTAATAAGATGGCAGTCTTTTCAGAACTTGGAAAGTCACCTCACATGTAACCTTCATACCTCCCTATAATCTCTCTCCATACAGAAGTATCATGTTCTGCCCTTGAAAGGCGGGGGAAGTCTCTGTAGTTAGAGATTGTTTTCCCATGAGCAGAATCAAATCCTATGCCTTTGGCTTCCATACCTCCTTAGTGTAAGAAAGTTTGTTGGGATGGAGTGCATTAGCAAAATCCCTGATTGATAAATGGTCTTCTAGGGACTGTTTCTGGGAGTAGTCTGTGTTGTCAAACTGATCAGGATTTAGGATGAACTGTACTGGCTCTAACATTGCATTGCAGCAGAGTTTAGAGTCCAGCTGTTTCATCTGTACTGCTGAAACGCTCTGCTGCTGGTGGTGCAACAGAAGTGGCGGATATGTGCAGCATTCCCTCTTCTGCTTTTATTAAGCACTTTCTGGTTTTTGAACAGGGCTTAAATCATTTTAGTGCTTTTGAAAAATGGTGCATGCTTCAGTTTGAGTAGTTTTGTATGTTTTTGTAAGTAGATTCTCCATTAGTGTAAAAAAAACAAAAGAAAAAACTCAAACAACCAAAAAGCCCATCCAGAAATCTCCCAAAACCAAGCCACCTGTCATCTTTGTTTAAGGTAATGTGAGATGGTTTTTAGAACATGCTAAATAAACATGCCAAGTGCTGATCAGGGGGCTAATCAAAGGCTGCTGTGACAGCTTAATGTTTTTGTGCCTCTCAACTAATAATAGCCTTTCCTGTAGCTTAACACACATGCTTATACTTTTCATGAATGCTCTCCAGTACAGTCAACCAGCAGTGAACAACAGTGAGTAGGATCTAACAGACCCTAGGAACACCTAGGAGAGAATAATGTTGTAACTGCTGTAGACAGCAATGTAGTGCTTGCTACTCTTGGCTAACAATATAGAAATTTACCTTTAGAAACAATAAGGCCTGTAAAACCAGTGAGCTCTGCAATTTTGCAGTTGAGTAGTTGGAAGACTAAAAGCTGTACTGTGCTGCTTCAGTGCAGAAATTTTGCTGTAAAGACTGTTGATACTTGATTCTCCATCTGGCCTGTCAGTGGTCTTTTACATTAAAATGTGTCTGAAAGTGTCTCTCATCTCTTTCTAGGCAGTCGCAGCCCATCATGTAGCAATGAAATTGTGTTCTGCAGTAATAACATGGTGAAAATTACTTAAAAACACTGGCAACAATTATTCCGTGTATTCTTGTGTGAAATACACTCACCTACAAATTAAGGGTAGCAGTGTGTAGGAAAGACTTCTACTTCAGCTGTCCTTGCACAGTCCTTAAAGTGAAAGCTTAGACCTGTGTGGATTTTTCACTTTGCCTGATAAATGAAATTACACATCTAGATTAAGCAGTATAACTTGTCACATTTCAGTGTAGAAAACTTGCATTAGGAAAATAAGGGTAGTAAATTGCAGCACAGACAATGAAGTGCATGCTTCTCTGTTCATGTGTAGAAAGCAGGAATACTCTATTAAATTCTTATTTTGTCACTAGAGGGTGCTAAAAGGTATGAAGTATTTAGTGTAGCATTTGTTTTATTTTACCACTCTTCTAACTGGTAGTATTTTTTGCCTTCAGGGATACTCTCCTTCCCCCAGAAGCAGGTTTTATAATGTCCAGTGCCATGTGTGTACTGAATACATGCATGTTTGTCTGAAATGAATACATTTGTTTCTTCCTAAAAATTAGTTATTTATTTGCAATAGTGCACACTATTGCACAGTCACCACCTACTCTGTTCATCCTTTCACGGGCTGGTGGCAGATAGGCTCTCTTAAAAATTGACATCTTCAGGAAATAGTGGGTGCTCTACAGGTTTTTGGAATTTTATTTTCTTGGGGTTTTTTGAGAGTAGGAAACTAAGACTGCGTTGGTAGAAAAAGTAAAAGTCAAAGTAGGGTGCAGCCTCAGAAAGAGCCTCTAGGAGTAAAGGTCTCCTTAGGAAAGATCACTCATGTATGTTGGCTTTAGGGCTGCAGTCTGTTTAAATTATGCTTGTTTTCCATGGCTTTGAAGTAAGGTGTTACTGGCAAAGCATTTTATAGCCATTTTATATGTCTCTTTTCCCTTCAGGTATGTGAGATTTCATATTATTATGTATTGCAAACCGTAATTTAAACCTAATTTTGTAAGTAACCTTATGTTAGTCATCCAGCTGACTTCAGGATAACGTCTCATGTAAAGCCTTAATTGTGTAGTTGCCATTGGTCCTAATCCACATACAGGGGTGGGTTCTGCAGAAACAGTGCTGGCCGTAGTAGACATTACACGTAAACCAGTGTCAAGGCAAAGGGAAACTGCAGAGTGAATGCCTGTTCACTCTTCTGTGCATCGTTCTAAAATCTCTTTGTTCTTATACAGACAAATCAATGTGTCTTTGCATCTTCTTGGAACGTGCCAGGGTTTTAACAAGATGGAAGTGGGTAAAATACAGTAATAGAGCCCAAGTTTGTGTCATAGGCAAATGTTTTCCTGATACTTTAGTTATTTTGATTTATTAAAGTGCTAGCCCAATTATTTCTGAGACTCCATTTAAAGTAAACTGTATTTTTGTTAACTGTTTTCACTCATCGCTTTGGTGTCCAGTATTTAAGTTGCCATGAAAAGAGGACTTCTCCTTTTAAAAGGCATCTCTAGTGAGACAGCAGTTAAAAATAAAGGCTAAGAATCTGCTTTTCTTCAGATCGTCATGCTCTCTGTTAACTTCCTTACGTGGTAATACCAATTTCCATAGAAATCACACTCTAAATCTAATTTTGACAAGTGTTAATATTAAGAGGTTCTAACTTCCATCACGTTGATATTTCCCTTTAATGTGTGAAGCAAATAGTTTGTCAACCTAATAAGCAATTCTTGTCAAAGCTTGTTAACTTCTGAAAATGCTTACATTCCCTTGAATTCTGTAGAAACATTAAATAAGTACTACAAATGTTTTTAAAAACTGATTGAGCATGGGATGATTCCTGACTTTTCTCATGTCCTCTACGATTTTAATCTCTCATGTTGTTTCTAGTAGACACTAAGCTGACCAGGAAATTTTCATTTTGAAAGCCATTTCTGTGGAATAATTCTGGGTCTGTCTAAAACTGTACGAACACTAGGTCTGCTGTCTGTGTGAACTGTCCATGGGTAGGTTTTATGGAAACATGTTTCAGTATTCCAAACTCAGCATTATGAGGCTCTTGATTTTTAATTTTCACGCACTTCCTTAAAAGGTAAATGGAAATAATTAAAAACAAACCTCAAACCAGTGAGCAGCTGAATGTAAATGTGCAGTTCCAGCAAAGCTATTCTAATATCCACTCATTTTAGGCGTATATAAGACCAGGCTTAAAGTTTTTGGTTTGTTTTCTTACAGTTTTATTTGACAAAGTGTTTCTCTAGAACTAGATACATTGCTTTACCAGTGGTCAGAATAGATCTTAGCGCTGCCCTGTGTTTTAACCATGTCACAGATTTTCAAATAAAACATTAGAAAATTAATCTTGATAGATATTAACGTTTTCACTTAAATGTTAAGGGTCTCTCTAAAACTAAAATATAAAATCTGTGATTAAGAAAGAATTTCAGTAAAGAAGCAAAAGCAGATGACAGAGTGTGTTCCTTCATTAAATGTTTGAGACACGCTAGCGATACTGATCCTTGCCAAGGACTACAGATAATGTCCCCTCCCTTGTGGGCAAAATGGCAATAAATCTGCATGTAGACACTGCAGTTGTGATTACTCTTTTGAAGTTCGAGTTAGTTGTTTGAATCGCTGTATTTCACTGTTTTAGTAATTTGCATAGGTGGATCTCCACGTTACTAAGTTTCCTTCCCTGCTGCTAAAGGCAGTGCTGTCATAGTTTGTCATTCAAAAATTAGCATTAAAATAAGGTTAAGTGATTTTTTTGTTGTTGTTGTTTTTACTTTTTTTTCCCCAGCCTTCAATGAAATGTGGATATTTCAGATTTTCTTTCAGTTACTCAACATCTATAAAAACTGAGCAGGGTAACTTACTTTAGTACAAGGGAGTAATTTCAGGAATTTCAGCACTTTCTGTAAAAGTAATCTTGCTCTGTGCTAAAGGTAGGAACTATACTAAAAAAAAAAAATAACCATGGTAACAATAATGTTTTGCTTTCCTTTGCGGTCAGAAACAAATATGCCAAGGGACTGTTATTCTTACAGCAAGATAAGGAGTAATTGTTTAGTTAAGGTTAATATAGTTTTGTCCGCTTTTTTTTTTTTTTCCACAGCTGTGATTCCGCGTGGTGAGTTCAGTTGTGCAGTGAAGGCTTACTGTGAGATGTGATTTGCATTGCAGCATCTCCATCTGCTTCCTTGGGGTATGGGATCCCCTCTGCCAGTCCAGTCTTATTCCCCACACCGTAATATTCCTGTTCTGTTGCCTCTGCCTCTAATGTGGTGGTTATAACATGGTTGATGTCTGATTCATCTCTGTAGATAGTTGGTGCAACATGCTGCCATTGAAAAGCACAGCGCTGCTGTCTGCAGTGATGGAATAATCTGTAACGTCTTTTTTTTCTAAAATGGCTTAGGAAAAGAGTTGTATACCTTGTCCTGCTGAAATGGAAAGGCAGACAAAGAGGCCTTATTTTAGAAAGGGTGGAGTGAATAGAGATATATTATTCTCTCCCTTAGGCTTTTCTTCTGTTGTGGGTTTGTTGTATCCATAGTGTTTTAGCTTAATAAGCCTTTGTTCTGCCACACAAAAGAACAATGTAGGTTTTGGAGCAACCCCAGCCACTTATTTTGTGAACAGCTGTGCTTGATCGTGCCTCAGAGGTGTGAAGCTCAGACAGCTATGAAAGTTGTGTCTGGTCTGTTTGATTTGATACAACCCATGCTCCATCGCCTGGAGCATCCCAGCTTTCAGTGGAAGAGTGGGCAGTGGAAGATTTATGTGGAAAATTCTGAAACATAATGAAAACCTCTTTTGGCTGGAGATGTGGAATTCTGCAGCTCTGGCCAAAATCTGTAACTTAGCTTAAGTGTAAATGTCAGCTTTGTACCACTGTGAGTTACACCTAGTGTTTCCTCCGTGTCATGTCTCTAAGATACAAAACTTAGTAAATTACCTTATTTTTTTTAATCTTGAAAAAATTATTTGGGAGGTTTTAGTGAAGCTAAATAATACAAAAAATCTTCAAGACCAATCTTAGAATTAGCCTGGTTCTTAAAACTTATAGCGAAAAGTCACACAACCTTGAACAGCTTTGAAGGACTGAATTCCATAAATAAATTACCATGCATGCCGGGCTGTCTTTGTAAAGCAACTAAATCTGGTGATGCTTTAACAGATTGGTCCCCTGTTTGTATTCAGACTCTAATCTCTATGACAAAGATAAGGTTATGCAGCTCGTTACTGCTTCCAGTTGTGCTCTCTCTGCAGGTCTAAAAGCCAGCAGAGTTCTGATTCTGAGCAGAGCTGAGAAGCAGCAGAGGGTCACACAAAGTGCCCAGGGGCTCTGCAGCATCTCTTATTGTGAATAGGGAAAATTAACCTTTGAAAATAAGATTCATAGATGTTTTATATTACTATTGTCAACATAAAAATTGTTTGGCAGTTTCTGTTAGTGTTGTGTTCTTATTGTTTTTAATAACTTAATAGGTGCAAAAGTAAAAGGTAATAATTTTAAATTTCCAAGATTGTCCCTAACATTTCTTTTAATTATAGTGTAATTTTTGCTACCCACCAGTCCTCTGGAATTGCAGTTGACTTCAATCAATGTAGTTTTTTCCTAGCACTTAGCAGTTTTAGACAGAATTCAGTTGTACTTGAAATGCCAAGTTGTTGGGCTTGATGTTACGTGTCCCAGCTTCCATGGTGGTGCAGCGGAGATGCAGTCAGTAGAGCCTGGAGCATGGTTGGTCTCCTGTGTGTGAAGTTTAGTGGGAGCAGAAGAGCCATCTTGACTCCTTACTGTATTCACTAGATCTCTGCTGAGAGGCGAGCTCAGGTGCCTACAAGCAGACGTCTAGATGTAGGTGTCTTAATCTGGAGCTAAATCCTACTCTTAGTCTTATACTACTTCTTGTAGTCTGACGCTTCTTGAAAGTGTTGTTTCAATTTTGTTTCTTTTTTTTAGCAGCACATTTTATTACTTCAGTCTGATAATGCTTTTTTAGTAATGAGAAAGCAAACTATGTCAGGCTAATTGAGGCTGGAGGATATTATGTGGGTTATGTAAAGCAGATAGAAGTTAGGATGATGCCTAACATGCCTTTTTAAAATCTTACTGTAGAAAAATTAAATGTACATCTGTGTGTAATAAGAACACTGGAGTACTGTATGCGTATTTTTTTATGATTTTTAATATTGACTTTATCTTCCTCTAGTGATTCAGTATGTTTACCATTCAAATGACTGACTGAGTGCTTTTCATTTCTCTTCGTGCATGGTGGATGATGCTGGAACCATCAGCTTTGTAGGAACTGTTGAGATTAAATCTGAAATGGAGGAAGGGAGGGAAGAACAACTGTAATTCCCCCCAAAAGGTGCTGACTGACTCCAGTGGACTTTTGACCATCGAAGAAGCACTGTTGTGCAGTCCACTGTAGTTCTGTATTTGTCAGTGGAGTGTGGATGCTTTTCCAAGCTTCATAAAAAAACGTCATAAGATAGTTATACCAGCAGATAAAGTGGTGCACGATGCACAGGTTCAGTAACTTTGGGTCCTGACTGAGGTTAATGTCTTAGAAATTTGAGGGTGAGACTGCCATGCTCTGCGTGTCAACTTGAGAAGAGTTCTCCTGGAGTTCAGCTTTAAAATGTCTGTGTCTGTTTGCATATATACAACTTGGAAGAAGCTCTCTCTGTAGAAGCATTTTTCAACAGGGGAATATTAGTTTCTTACAATACTCTTATTAACGCTGTCTTCTCTTGAGTATAGTCCAGTATGAATTTTTGTTTTGTAGCATTCTTAGTTTTAAGATTTGTCCCAGACCTCCTGTTTTTTCAAAGTTTCACTTTTAATGGAGCATCAGAGATTAAATTTAATGAGGCAAAGCCCACCTTATTGGGCTGTGTGGGCAACACAGAGAACACTTCACATGCTTGCATCCTGTTGTAAATTTGCTTTATGGGCTTAAACAGAATCTGATCACCTCTCGGGAGGTACCTGAGAATCAGTACTGATTTTCTTTTGCTTGTACCAGTGTTCTAGTTTTTGCTTAGTTTCTTAGAAGTGTTTTGCGTGCATGTCCTGTACAGTAGTCCAAAGACTGGTCGGCTTTTGGTGGGAACATGTGACACAGACTGCAGTAAATTGGATTTCACTGCTGTTGGCTCCTCCATGTTATGAGGAAAGAAGATGGTAAGTCAGAGGTTGGCATACTGTGAAGAAGCAGCTGCATACATTCCTTGTCTGTAATCCACAGAGGAAAGAAATCTGTAATTTGAATTTGTATTTTTCTTATTTACTGGGATGTTGATAACTAAAGTTGGAATGTAAATGTTGGATTTAGAGCTGTGTTTGAAAATGTGAAACTTGATTTGTGTTAATAACTTCTAACTGCTGCAGTTTGTGTTAAAGCTCCTTGGATACAGCAGCAAGGGCAAGTTTTGCCTTTGCGTATGTTTTAATAAGGGCATTACAGGGCTTCTCCTGAAGCTGTGCCATGCTTCTAAGCAATATGCCCTTTTGGGGAGCTTTTCCCATCCCACTGGCAATTAATTACAGCTGGTTCTAAATTCTGTTTGTGAGAAGCAGTGTAATGGTAGGTGCTTTTTCATAACTAAAACTTGAGTAGATTTTTGAAAGGTAAAATCTTTACCAGTGATCCTGCATCATCTGGTATTTGTACGTATGTTAAGTTAGTATTGTTCTTAAGAGCGCTGAGGTGTTTTATAGGAATATTTCACATACTTGATCAGTCCAAGTGGAAAACATTGTAAAATGTAGATAGTTTTAGTAATAATTCACTTAGTATTGATTAAATGTTTGAAGCTAGAGGACTCTGGCTAGCATCAGTGTTCAAGCTTAGCACTTAAATCTTGCAAACGCTGTCATCAAGAAAAACATTTCCTCTTTTGGGATCCCATAGAAGTCCTCAGTCATTAATTTTCTGCAGTTTGGAAAAAAAAAAAAACCACAAACCACAACCTTGTGATATCTTTGTCTTTAGTTTATATCGTTGTTAAAAGACATGGTTTGAGTCTCCTGCAGTGCTGATGAGACTTCAGTGTGTTTTTTAACTAGAATGTCTTCAGACCATAGTTCAGCGTACAGGGAACGCGAGACCTAGTTAGTCATCCAATTTTATTTTTTTTTCCTTCTGGTACTTTCATCAAAGAACAATCCTTGTAATACATTTGAAAGGTTGTGGAAGAATATGTTGATGTAAAGTGAATATTACGCATTCATTTTGAAGTCTGTGAACATTTAAGTCACTAAATATATTAATACAGCTTGGAGGTGTGGGCATTGGAAGCTACTTTGTGTTGCCTGTAGTGCAGTGCTTCACGTAGGCTAGAGTTACCTGCTTTTGACAGTACAAGAAGAAGACAATTTTTCTGCTCCTTAAGATTGGGACTCTTAAATAGTCTTATGACATCCACTGCTCAGTTTCACCTTAAATTTCTCAATATTCTTTTTAAACTGGTCCTTAGGGAAGTTGTAGTTGTAAAACCCAAGCAGATTGCTGAAGATAAGGAAGTTTCAGCCTGCTGTAAATAATGAATAGTGTATAATGTACTCTCTTTTCCCATGAGGATAAAGAAAATCTTTTAATCTGTATACAGTTTTTAATATAATAAATATGTAAATGGTAAAGCTGGAATTTACTGAATATTTGATGGAACACCAGAGGTAAGTGGAGCAGATATGAGTGTTGCTAAATTGACAGTTGATTACCAATGGTAAGCTCTTTAGAGCATCTCTGCTTCTATCCTTGTTGTACTCATATGCAAGTGTCAAACACCCAGAAAAGTTTGAGCTAGGAATTAAATCTCTATCCATGTGCATCTTCTCAGTTAAATTATGTTTATCTCTACCAGCTAGATGAGAAAAGTGACCTAGAAAAGTAATATATCCATTTCTGGTTCTCAGGAACAAGAGCAAAAGGCTGAAGAAGAAAGAATTCGGATGGAGAACATTCTGAGTGGTAACCCACTGCTGAAACTTACTGGCCCAGCACAGCCTCAAGCAAATTTCAAAGTGAAGAGGAGGTACTGTGCAGTCTGTACTGATGTCCATCCCCTTGCTTGCTCTCGTTACTCAGAGTCTGAAAATGTTATCACTGACATTGGTTTTTATTTCCTTCCTCACTTCTTATCACAAGCAGTGTAATATAGAATTGGGATACTGATGCAGGTGGTGATTGTCTTGTGCATCTCTCTAAACAAATCATCTTGCTCCTATGTGTTTAAAAAAAGAGAGAGAGAGATTGAGAATTGTGTTTGTCTGATATTGTTCATAATGATACTAAAAGTAACAGTACCAAAGTTCCCCAAGAAATTTGATGTTATGCTCCTCTTTAAAATCTAGCTGGTTTGGGGTTTTTTAGTGTAACTAGAATTAAGAAATAACAGCCATTTTGTGAATACAGTTCTTTGCAGATATTCCAAGTACTGTTGTGTACATCAGAATTAGGGCCATTAGAATAAAGGGTTTTTTTCTGCTCTGTTCAAATGGTCATTATTTTCTGTAAAGAAAAAATAACCTTTAATCTACTGATATCTCATTTCTAACTCAGGAGCGTGGCTTGGATTAGAAAAATAGATCTTTTTTTCTTGAAGACTAAAATCTAATCCTTATGACTAGTAGTTCTTAGTATGTTTAAATAGGCCAAACTTCATTTATGTATTTTTGTAAGTTGCATCTAATTTTCATACAAATTTACTGAAGTTAACATTTGTTTTCAGATGGGATGATGATGTTGTCTTCAAGAATTGTGCCAAAGGGATAGACGAAACAAAAAAGGACAAAAGATTCGTGAATGATACTCTGCGATCAGAATTTCACAAAAAGTTCATGGAAAAATATATCAAGTAGTACAATTTTATCTGTGGTGCTGAAGGACTTGGAAGGTCATGGTTATTCCCTCCCTTTCCCTCAGAATTCAAAGCTGAATACTTGGTCATGAATTCCCAAATGCTTTTCCAAGATCACCAGCTTCATAATTAGTAATTATGTATCTGGAGTTTTTATTCCTGCAGTATGTGTTCCTTTTCAGTTTTAATTAAATCAGTTTGTGTTTCCTGAATGTTTGTGTTCACGTGCATTTACTTTTACTGGCTGCCTTGTAGATAGAAGTGAAGCTGGTTTGCAATAAATACTTCTAATTGTTTCAATTGCTTTCCAAACCAACCTGTATTTGTAGTGATGATGGTTTGTAAATTGTGCAACTTACATAAATGTCAGTATTATCAAAGATTGGGACTAGCTGAGTATGATAAGGAGTGTGAACTGGAAAGAGCTAGATTTTCTGCAGCAAACTGGACTTCCTCTTAATAGCTAGTTAGAAACTTAGTTAATAATCTTTGGGTTTTAGTTTCTTCTTACTGTCAACCAAGTTACGGTTTGGTGGGATAGCTCGAAGTTCTCAGCAGCTCTGCTTTCTGGGTTCTTTTGGCTCAGCACTTCTGTAATGCTTGGGGGAACATTGAGAGGGAAATGCTCTGTGGAACCACAGGGCTTCTTCCTCCTCGATAAAGCTGTGTTCAATCTTTCAGCCTCAACCACGCAGCCCCAAGGCTCAGTGTGTTTGTGTGTGGTTCAGGAGTAATAGTGTTAGAAAATTGCAAGTGACTGTTTTTATTAAACAAGTGATCTCCTCAAGATACTATGGTACACTTTGTTTACTTCTTCAGTGTACATTTTAACACTTAATAGGACAGTATAAAATATGAATGACTGAAAAAAAATTCAGTTGTGAAGGGATTTTTTTTCTCTCCTCGGTTGCCTTTGAAATCATGGTCAAGTGATGCACCAGATATGAACCTAACATTTGCAAAATGTAGTTACCTCTCTACCTAGAAGGCTACAGTGGCAGAACTCAGATGTGTTTAGGTAAAATTCCTGCCTTTTTCCTTGCCTTTGTTATGCTCAGGCTAGTTCATTCTTAGAGGTGCGGTTTCATAGCCACATCATTATTTTCAAGCTCTTAATTTGAAAATATATATGATTTTCTTTTTAAGAGAGTAAATGTAGAGCACAACGTCTTAGATTTTTGTTGGGCATGGCTCTGCTATCCTGTAAAAGCTTTCATTAGGTTTAGCTGCATTTGCCAGCCTTTCATTAAGCCATGTGTAGTGTACTGATGCCAGCAGCTAATACCCATATTTACTTGTAAGAGATTTTCAGCATGCTTCAGGTCATGTGAGCTTCTGCAGCGACTGGAAGAATACATGTTGGAGTTACTTCTGCTACCTGCCTCAAGATAGCAGTGATTCTTGGGAAGCAGAAAAATGGGTGTAATTTGTAATTGTCTTTCTTTAAATTAAAATACTAAAAAATCTTGGTATATAGACAATGTATTTAGAAGGGGAAAAAATGTTAAGAGCTGTACTTGTCAGGGTCTGGCAGTGAAACCAGCGGCTGCTTTACGTCTGACCTAACAGCATAGTTGTTATGGCAACAGCAAAAAAAATACAGTGGTCTCGGAGTATTACAAGATGTAATCACTGTGCCAAAGTGAGCAAATGAGTATACAGTTTTATTGGAGAGAGGGAGATGTCGTTGAAACACCAGTTCAGTGCCTTCACGGAAATCATAAGTATGTAATGCCATCATTTGTGTTCTTGAAATAATGTAACTCATAATGCAAATTGGAAGAAGTCAGATGGCCGGGGCTGGATGAGATCTTCTTCAGATGTGCAGGCAGTTGTTCTCTGCACCTGCAGGAACCCCCTTCTTAAACTTTTGCATAATGCATAGGTGTACTCAGTCATTTTTTCCAGTAGCTCTCTCCCTCCCTGGTTCTGGAGAAAGAGCCGTAGGGATGGTATAGCCGGGCTGCAGCTTTATTTGAGGATTTTTGTTGGCTGCTTTGTTCAGCTCAACCACAAAATTTGCAGATCCTATCTCTAACCTTCCCCCTTAAAGCTTTTGTATTTTAGCCTTCAGCAGTGTAAGCTGACCCACAATCTGAGGACTGAGCTATAGGCAAACACAATATGATAATTAAGGAATCTCAAGCCTTATCTCTTGGTGGGTTTTGCATCATTAACTACTGAATTTTCTTCACTAGTACTGGAAAACTAAAGCACTTTGTGTTTTTTGTCAGGGAAGAACCCTGTGCTTTCAGTACTGATACTGTATTGATGTTTAATTTTCTACTGTGCTTCTTCTACTCATACATAGGAAAAGACAAGCAGATCATTTGTTTTTGTAAAACAGCAGTGTGACTGCGAGTTCTTAAAAACATCAGGCTGTGATGTTCTGCACCTCTGCTCCCAGCATAGCTTTTTTCCAGAAGCCTCTGTTCAGTATGACAAATAACTTTCAACAAAGGCTGGGGATCTGTCAAGGTAGCTGTTCCAGGAGATGAAATGGAAGAAAGTTAACATTCAGCACTTCAGGGAATGCAATATTTTACAGTTCCTAGCAATCAGGATTGTTTGCTCCTGTGTTTTTGTAAGCAACACCTGAACTCACTGGCACTGGTGGCTTGAAACAAAGCCACTTCCTTTATAAACAGTTTCCTCCTTCTTTATGGTTATCTTCAGCGTAGCATTGGAACCGAAAACCAGGATCTATTTTCCATAGGGACTAACAGTTAAACTTCTGAGGTTTTTTTAGAAAGCCTTGTCTTTCAAAATTTTTCTTGGAATGTCTTTTATAATTCTAAAGGGTTTAATAGTGTGAGGAGTAAAGCTTAATGATAGTCCTGCAGCTGGAAATAATTGTGCTGTGTGTATACAAGGTTCTAAAATGTTTAGCATCTACTTGTCTTCCTCAAGTAGATGGCTGAATATTGAAGTCTGAATATTGCAACCAGCAAAATTATTATGTGCGTTTTTCATGATTACATGTAGTTATAGGTACTACGTAGGCATCCTATGAATACCTGGAAGGAGTTTGGTTTGGTTTTGGGGGTTTTTTTGGTTTTGTTTTTTTTTTGTTGGGTGTTTTTTTTAGTGTCTTTGGTGATTTCCAATTCCTCTGTTAACTCGGATTTTGTTTGAAATAAAATCCTGGTGCAGAGGTGATCTGGTACTTGCTCTATTTACCTCTGAATGCCTGACGGGCAGCCCAGCTGGTGCCTGCTGTGGTGACAGCTTGCTGCCTCCTTTCAGCCATGCATGTAGGGGCTGCCATCAGGCTGCTGAAACTTCTCTCTGCTTTTTTCTATAAGTACAAATACCTTGAAGTCTTTCATGCTGGAGGCGAGATCTGAGCACAGGGTCAAACCATCAAATGGATGCGGGAGTGTTGCCTTGAAGCGCTTCACTTCAAAGGAAGATCTGTGGGATCTGACCCTTGAAGGGATGTGCCGATGCTTAGACAGTGCTTCAGGCTCAAGCGTTTATTCTTATCTGCAGTCATGGCTACTTGGAGCTTGAAACTTTGTCTTCTAGGGAAAGTTGGAAGGACAGGTAGAGGCTTCTCTGATTTTCTTTCTTTCTGGGTGCCTAGTACTCTGCAATACAGGTTCAGGGGGAGGGAAAGAAAATACCTACAGAAATGTTTCCATCTCTGGCCCCCTTCCATCTTGTCTCAGCTTCTAAAATGAAATTTAGTTAGTTGTTGGTCAAGAACAAAACTTCCTACCAAATTTTGTCTTGCTTACTTGGGAGAAAAATTTTGTGATACTTTTTCCAAAGAAATGAAGTATATTTTTTTTTTGTACGTTCAGCTGCTTTTTCCTTAGGCAGAATGGCATATTGTCATATTTAGCCATAAAAGCAAACGCAGCCTCATTACCATACTTTATATCCTGCAAGATATGGTTCAAGCAGAGCGTGAACCAATATGGAAAAGTTGTGTTTTCTAAGAAAGGCTCTGCTGAGCTCTTTTTTTGAATTGGGAATAAGCAGAAAGAAGAATGATGTTTCCATAGGTGTCCAAGTCACTGATTTTAAATAAATTTTTTAAAAACCCCAGAATTCTTACATTATTCAATCACAGATACATTTTACCATTGTGCTGCTTTCCACCTTTGAGATCATACACCTTGGCTTTTATGAATTTCAGTTATTCAATCACAGATACATTTTATCATTGTGCTGCTTTCCACCTTTGTGATCATACACCTTGGCTTTTATGAATTTCAGACTTGACTTTGTTTTCTTTTCAAAGGGGGGGCATATCATGGGATGTAACTGAAGAAGAATGACTGTCATACTGTGACTGTCAGGGAAATGAGATTGAAGATTAAATAGTGACTATGTCTAGTTTTTAAATTGCTTCATTTCAAAGAGTTGGAATATACCTAAGGGATATGGTAGAAGTGTGTATGTGCAGGATTGGGTTTTTTTCCTCTTTGTAACCTCTAAGCAGCAGTTCAGGAGAAGAAGCTTAATGTCACTGATCTTATAAAAATTTCGTCTTTCAAGTGGGAACTGTGGCTTGGTGATTTTAAAAAAACAAAACAAAACCCAAACAACAAAACTTACAAAGTTGCTGGGAATTCTGTTGTGCCTAGTGCAGCCCTAACAAGAAGGAAGAGTCATCTTGATCTAAACAAGCTGTGTCTCCTAAGCCAAATCCAAACTTGCCACCAAGCCTAAGGAAAACCTTCTGAAGTGGAGGGAAGCTGGAAGTACAGGAGAAAAACCAAGAAAATGGGTAAGTCTGCTCTCTGTTGAAATCAGTAGCATCTAGCTAGGAAAAGGTAGTTTCTAAACTGTACCATAATATAATTTTATAGCTTACAATGGGGATGTTATGATAGGTTTTATGGAAATGGAGGCTCTAAAGCAGGCTAAATGCTCAGAGGTTTGGGTGAAGGGCAGGGTGGAGACAGACTGTACGGTCCCACAAAAAATTGTATTTGGGAGCCAAGTGGTGAGCCCTTCTTGCGTCAGTACCTGCCTGCTGCCTTACCTACTGATCTGCCCCATCTTTATTTTTTAACTGAGTTATTTCTGGTGGATGGGATTTCAAGCAGCTGATCGTTTGAGCTGGATGAATGTGGAGGATAGATCTGCCAGTCAGTCTGCTCGCTTTCAAATGGGGTCCCCAGGGGTTGATACTTTGGGGTGGCCCAGTTGGACTCAGTGGCACACGAGTTGTTGTGACTGGTGCAGTGTGTGAACGGTATGCTCTGCTGAAGCATCAATTCCTGAACTGCCGCTTGGGTGGATGGTAGAATCCTGGCACTAAACTGTTGGATATTCTCATTGCAGGATAAATTAACTCTGAAAGAAAAGCCCATTGTGACCAAAATCCCCATGAATCCTTCCTCTGGTGAGCATCCTAGACGTCCTGCATTCGCGTGTGCCAGGTAGGAGCCCCAGATGTGCCATTGTGGTGAGACTGGCTTGATTCAGAGTTCTGTAAATGTTCTTGCTGAATTTTTCTTTCTGGTGCAGACCAACATCACAAAAGTGTCACAGTCCCTTTGAGGACAGGATGACAATGGGCTTGAACAAAACCAGTCATGTAGCCTGATTCATGACCTGGTTTGTAAAAGCTGATACTCCTGTGTGCTCTTTACCACCTCAAGCTTAGCATGCGACAGTCTCGGTCTCCTCCGTTGCTCTGGAGAGGTGCTGCACCTGGAGGCTGCTCCCAAGCCAGGCAGCAACAGAGGTTGTCAGCACCAGACAGAAGAGTGGAAAAAGTTGGGGTCCTGTTGGGTTTCTTTCTTCTGATGAAGTAAACTGTCACTTGCACCTCTTAAAGGACTCTATTAAATCACCTTTCCCCAGCAAAACCTACTCCCGCTAGCAGTATACGGATTCATCACATTTCTTGTTGTGAGACTTGTTTCGGGCAGTGCAGCAAAGACGGTGAATGTTGTGATTTATTTTAGAAGATGATACTTCACTGGAACATCTTTCCGGTTTAAAATTTTTATGGCTGAATTAATTTCAGTTGAAGGCACAGGTAAGCCAATGGTGACGACAATGAATCATGTTTTCTGAGACCTTTAGAAATTATTTATAGGTGTTGGAATCTATAGCTGTTTTATGCCCACCTCCTCCTTTAATTTATACTTGCTTTTCAAACACTGGCATTTTAAAAATTTATATTCTCCCTTTCAATGCAGACAGTGAGAGAAGGAATAATTTTAGAAAATTCCAGACCCAAAGAATAAATAAAGAAAGCAAATTAAAGTCCTTGCTTATGTAATACCTCTTTCTGCTATTTGTTCCAATAAAGAATAAAAGCAAGAAGGTGTTATGTAGGCATTAGAGCAGGGGATGGTAATCAGGACTCCCAGAGCCTATTTGCAGCCAACACAGGATGGTGGCCTGGTTTTCATTCCCCTTGATGGACTTGCGCTGCAGGACTGTGGTATTTGTGTAGTCAGGCATGAAGCTAAGGGGTGAAGCAATGATTTAAACCCTACTCTGAGACGTGGGGAAAGCAGGGTTCAGCTTTTGGCTCTGCTGCAGTTTGTGTGAATTTGCAGGAGCAGCTCCAGCACGTAAACCCTTCCAGTCCGAACCTCAGATCCGAGTGGAGAGCAGGGTGTTGGCATCCCAGCTCTGCACAGCTC
>NW_010098360.1:23358-73728 GCF_000699245.1 Pterocles gutturalis
CTTTACCCCTGCAGTGCTGAGCCGTGGGGAACAAGGCAAGGACCCACCTTAGAGCATCTGATAGCCTCCATGGTCACAATGGAGATGCCAGAGATGCAGGTGGTCTGAGTAAATATTAATTTCTAAATTAATTTATTAATTTATAGTTTTCTAAATTAATATTAATAGTAATTTCATGGCTTATGCACCCATGGGTTCCTCAGTCTAGAGGCTATCTGCTGCCTGTGGTCCTGTGGCAGGACGTGAGCAGCGACATCTTCTGCTGCTCTGGGTGGAGCACTGAAGTGAGATGAAGCAAATATAGTCCCTGGTCCTGAGAGGTGTGTGTTAGCATGGACAGTGTCTATGCTGCACTTCTGCGGTGGGCAGTGGTCCCAGTGGGGAGATGCAGCTGTCCTCTGGGACATGCCTGGGGTGGCACTAGCCTATCTGCACTTCTGCTTTCCAGGTCAAACTCCTGCAGGAGGACAGAGCTTCGGACATACATTCATCTGCTGAGCTGCCCATTAGCTCAGCCGTAGCTGCAGAGCACAAGAGCGTGGCTGGATCTAGACTGAGAATGGGGTGTTACGGCCTTTGGCATTAAGATTTTATTAAAATTACGCATTGTCAAAGGCAACATTTTTGGTCAATTAGCAGTGATCTGTCTCAGAAATGTATTTTTAATTTTACTCTTAACAGAAAGCTACTAGCAACTGCTGATTGCAGATGGAGCGTTTATGGATGAAACCTTTCCTGGTCACACTGCTGCAGCCTGGCTGGCTGTCTCTTCTTCGTCTTTTATTGGTTTGGAGTGGGTTTGTTCTTTAATTTAATCCATCTTTTTCCCCGATAGTTACAACTTGCCAAGAAAATAAAATTTGAGAACTGGGGCAAGCATGTTGCAAGAAAACAAAGAGATGCCATGAAGCACCTTGGTAGAAGGGAATGCAAGGAGGGACTTGACAGAAGACCTGGAGAGCATTTGGAGCCTGCCCAACTGGAGGTGGACACTGTGCAGACCTAGCAGATGCAGAAAGTTAAAGTAAAAAAAAATAAAAATTGTGAAAAGAAGTAAAGGGAAGAAATCAGGAGGTTGGAAGGAGTGTGACGGATGAGCAGGAAAGATGAGTAGAGTATTGTAGACAGAGAGAAGCTCTCCCCACTCCCAAAACGTGCCTTAGCTGAAGAGGTGATAACTCACTAACTAGGAACAGATGGATTTCTTTGTCTGCTCTGGACAGCTCAGCAGAACTTGTTTCAGCTGCCACAAGAGATGAGTTTCAGAGTCTCAGCACAGATTGTTGCTCTTTTGACAACCAGTTCAGGGGCCTGTCAACAGGTTTTCCAAAGCACTCCACGTCTGCGGGAAAATGCTGAGCAATGTCTGAAATTGCGGTCAGTTAAGAAGCATCTGAAAGGGAGCTTTTGAAGATCCAATTTCTGTCACAGGATGCTTCAAAACCAGTCCTCTGAGACATTAATCCTGTGACTGACATGGCTCTGGTTTTATCCCAGCGTTACACCGCTGGCTGCAGTGGAGTTATTCTTGGTCCTTGCTGCTGTAAATGGGAGCGCAAAACCAAGATGTTTCTAAATACTTGGAATTCTTTTTTTAGTGAAGTGTGTTTTCTAAGTGGAAATAACAATAAACCAAAGATTTTTTTGGAATATCCGTAACATCCTAAGAGTCAGCCGCATCTTTTCCTGCCGAGCACAGGGAGTCTGGTGGGATGAGCTGCCCCCACCACCAACAGAGATGGGGAATAACTGAGTGTCTGAGAGCACCAGCTGCAAATTGGAGGTGGCAGCTGGGCTCTAGAGGCACGGGTTGATGCCGAATGGCATCATTACAAGACTAACCCAGCGGCTGCTCTGCCTAAGGAAAGAGATTTGTCAGCAAGTTTAAAAACTCCCCACAAGTTTTCTTTGTTGATGCAGCAGAAACAGAGGAGACATGGGCAGAGCAGGGTGGGGGCGTGCAGGACGCAGTGGGACCAGCACTGGGCCTTCAGCTAAGCCAACTCGTACCAGCAGAGGAGTGAGTACAGGGCTTGGTTTTCTGCCCCTGGCTTTTAATTCTCTTCTTTCCTCTGTAATGCCTTAATTTTAAAGAAAGGCAAAGCAGTGGAGTTTTGTTTTTTTTTTTACTCTAGCACTCATTAGGACAGAGTATAGCTGGTAATTTTAAAGCAATATCCAGGGGGCTCAAAAAGTATGAGGATACTCCCAAGCTTTCTCTTCCTTTTTCCTGTGAGCTGGCTTGATATCTGCAGGTGCTGCCTTGTGCAAGATGACATGAATTGGCATTGGACACCAAGACTAGAGAGACAGCTTTGCAGTAACAATTAATGCCCATAAGCCAAACATGACAGATGCAGGAGGACTGGTGGCTCCAGCTCATACCTGTCGTCTCCCATAGCCGGTGTATCCTTGGCCTCTGGTGCTTCCATGCCGGTGTTATCGTAGGCACAGTTGGAGGGAAGGAATGAGGGGGAAATGTGACACTCTCACAATTTGAGGTCCTGAACTTGTCCATCGAGCTGCTGCCAAGCAGTGTGCTGGTGCAGTGGAGCAGCGTGTCTCAGATGTGACTTGGAGCAGTGTTTGCGTCTTGCATTGCAGTGTGGCTGCTGGTAACACCCGCTGATATGTAACCACAGCCCCATCATGGTTCGTCATTATGTTCACCAAGGCATCGTTCCTTGATGGAGTTTCTGCTTTTGGATGGGCCTCTCCAACAGTGTAGTTGTCTTTTAAGGCTGTCTTCAGGTTGACTGGGGTGGAGGAGGCTTCCCGATTTACCAGGATTATGCTAAAATCTAATCCAGTACTCTGAAACTCTTGTAAGCACCCCCTCACTCATCCTGATGAATATGATGTGGAAATTTACAAGTGTGCTCTCCTTTCCATCATGAAGAGCCATCAAGCTCACAAATGGAGCCCAGGACACGTGCCTGACCAGGACCTCTGTAGCTCCCCAGGGCATGAGTGCGTCGCTGGCATACGTGAGTGAGCGTCAGGCGGGACAAAGAGGCTGCTTCCTCATGTGAGCTTAAGCCTCAGAGGGAAGAATATCTGTTCAATGTGGGCCTGCTCCTGACAGAGTCTCTGGGAACCGCTGGGACACTTGTTGGCTTTGGTAGGGCAGCACTCTTGGCTTCACACATCCTTGGAGGTTTATGTTAATCCAGCACTGAAATCCAGTCCCAAGAGCTGGCTTTTCCCAAACAGTAAGAAGCCAGAGAAGATGAAACTGGCTCCTCCTGTCTCTGCAAAAGGCTTGAGGCTGACTGTAAAACTCAGTTGCCCTCAAAAGCAAGGACTATGTGATGGCTGTGTTACGAAGGGACTGTGGTGGCTTTGTCTGGTAGAGCAGAATTGGGGAGCTTGGGAGCCCTGCTGGTTGGCAGAGGTTTGCTCTGCCCGAGGAGCATGAGAGGGTGCCCCTCCGTGCTGGTGAGCCTGCAGAACAGGTACGGTGTGATTGCAGCGATGTTGATTGAGCTGGGTCAGATGTTCAGACCTTGTGTAAACTGAGGTATGGGCGTTAGAGCCTGCTGGATGGGGAGTTGCTGTGGGCTGGGGTGGCTCTGCACGTCTGCGTGGGTTGCTTTCACCCTCTCTCCATGCCTACCGGTATGGTGGTACCAGAGAGTGAGGGAAAGTGCTCACAGCTCTGAAAAACCTCTTTGCAGTTGTTCTTGGAGGTAGCAAAAGGTGCAGCAGTTGTGATTTGGGTGCAGAATGAGAGTTTCAGCTACTGCACCTCTGGGGAAGGAGGAGAGCCCCTCCCTCAGACGTGTGTACGCCCTCCTCTGCTTCACTGAGTTTCTTTTAGGGGAGCTACACAGCTCTCGCAGGGCTGGAAAGCTGAAGACAACACCCAAAAAGAGGGATGTGGAAGGAGAAGAGAAAGTGTAGCTGTGCTCCTCTCCACTGAGGCCTTCAAGTCATCCCTTCAGCAATGAGAGGAAAGGCCAACCAAGCCACTTTGCAGGACACCCTGTACCTCAGGGGACAGTGCTGTTCCCCGGAGTGACATGTGCTGAAGCCCTCTGGTATGGGTACAGAGGTGGCAGAGAAACCCAGCACACTGCAACCAGCCCTGCAGACCCCAGCCCTTCATCATCGGGAAAACTAATTTTCAGGAAGCTGTCTTGAAGCCTTCTCATTTATTTTCTCCTGGACACTTATTTACAACATTTTAACACGTTTTGAGCTGTGGTGTTTGAATTCCCCCAAGATCATGTGTTCATTGACCATGCCTTGTTTCTTCTCAAAGTGTTTCCACCCAGGGATACCCACTGGGTTTCTGTTAACCAAAAGCTGGTCCCACGAGGCTCCCACCATGAGCAATACTCACCGGGGGACAGCTGGGGGGGTGAAAGCCTGCACGGAAACAGTGTCACCCCTTCTCAGTGCCAGGCAGGTGAAAGGAGCTCATGGAAATAACCCCCAATTTTTTTCCTTGCTTTGAAACATTCAGATCCCAAAGCCAAGCCTTGGGCTCACTGAGCTGCATCTTCACAATCCTCTTATGCTGCCTTGGTACGATGCACAGTGAAGACAAAATAACCTCTCTTGCCCATCAGGGATATCTCTTGCAACAGCCTCTTTCTTGTTCCAGCCCAGGAGGCTCTTGCATGTTCCAGGCTGTAAGAGTAAGACAGAGCATGACAGGTCAAGGCAAGGCCAGAGATCCCAAGAGAAAGAAATGAAAACAAGCTCCTTTAGTATAAACGATGTGTTTTCTTGTCCCTGCTCAATTTACACACTGCATTTTTGAGTCCTCTGTGACAAGCAGTGTTTGTCTGGCAGGGGACAACTCTCATTAGCAACGAAGGGCATAATCAAATTTTTCTGTGCTTTGTTTAAACAGTATCTCTTGCTTGTGTTTTCCTTTTAAAACGGTGGAGCAAATGTCTCAAAACGGACAGAAGCAAGGCTACAGCACCCTCCTCCCTTTCCGCCTGCCTCCACGTATTCTAAAAGTTTGAGAGAAAATAAAACATCAAATCAAGTAAAACATTTTAACCCACTGATTCAGAAGGGTCAAAGAAAACCCATCTCCAGGAGACAAAAAAGTAGCAAGCTTTCAGCTTCTATTGAGGCTCACTGGTGTTTATGAAAAACACAGACTAATATTTTAATAATATTTAGAATAACCTCTGCTCACACAGAAGTTGTGTTTTACATGAAGGTCATTTCTATTAGGTCAGTATCTTTTCCAGGAATAGAGTTCTCTTTCTTTAGAAAACCATAAGAAAAGTCCAAAGGCTGTTATTTGTAGAGGACTGACTAGTTCTAGTACTCTTCTCAGCCCCAGGGTGGCTGAGGGCTGGAGGGGCAAGTGAGCAGGGCAACCATTGCCCCATTGTGCTAGCCCATGCCTAGTGCAAAACATTCTGTGTCAAAGAAATGCTCTTTTCCCGACTCATTTCCTTTCCCTGCTTCCCTTTGATCATGATCTGGAGCTGAGTGTCCTGCTGCAAGCCAGCTCAACCAGAGGGAAGATTTGCTTTGTTGGCTTTTGGAAACAAGAAGCTGGTTTTGGAGCTGAAGGGGCTCCTGGCAGCCCTGGCATCTCACCCAGGAATCACCCCAGTTCTGCCAGAGGCAGCCCTCTCCCTCCTCAAACCCCATCCCATGCCAAAGTCCCTCCCTGTCCATGGGGGACAGCTCTGTCCCAGCTCGATGAGCAGTGTCCCGTTGTGCTGGGATGCTCTGGCTCAGCACCAGCGATAGGAAGGCACAACCTCCTGCAGCACTGGCCATACTCCGCATCTGGGTCCAACCCCAAAGACCTTGACTTGGTCTTTCTGACTTTGGGAGCATCCACCACCCCTATTTTTGGCACTGTGTTTCCAGAATCCCTATGTCCATTTAGACCACCAAAAGATGTTTAGCAAAAGTTGTGTCACAGAGGCCAGCGAGCAAGAGAGTCCTCTCATGCTTACGAGGTGGTAAACTAATGGTTTGCCACCATTAAACCAAGGGGTCCACAGTGCTGCTTCTCCTGCCTCTTACTCCTTGTCCTCCCTCAGTGCCCCCTGTGTGGGCTGGGGACTTGGCTTCTCCCAAACTCCCAATTCCCCCAGCTCTGCCAGCCCCCTCTTGCTTTGTGCTGGCCCCCCTGCAGTCCTCGCCTCCTGCTCCTCCAGCGCATGCTTCATTGGACGGTTTCAATAGCTCAAGCCAACACCAACATGTGCTGGTGCTTCTGGACCTCAGATGTGTCTTGAGCACAAACCGCCCAGGGAATGCTCAGCACCTGCTTCCTGCCATATTTCCTGACCAAAATGGTGAGGCTGGACCTGCGCTATGAGGTGGCTGGATCCTGCCAGGCCAGCTTAGCAGGACATGACTTGTCCCTGATGGCTGTGCCAGGTCATGACGTGTCTGGGATGCGGGGACATGGCGTGCGACCCAGCAGAAGGGGTACAAGTGCTGTGGGTCCCACCTCTCATGGGGTTGCTCCTTCCCATACAGCCACATCCCCGTCACCTAGCTCTTGGGCCAGCTCTCCTCCACAGCGCTCTTGGGGCTCACAGGCATTGTCATTAGTCCGGTGGGGCTTTTTTTCTATTTTTATTCAAGTTTTCCCCATAAAATGAGGGATCTGCTGTCTAGGGTTTTCCTAGCAGAAGGCTGAGGACCGCTGGGTGTCTGGGCGGTGGCTCACAGGCACCCGTGCGTGTTTGAGGACATGGAGTCTGCTGGGCTGGTGCTGGAGGAGCCTGCGGGGCAGGAGGAGCCAGGCTGGGCTGGTGCAGCCCTCTGCCTTCTGTCCCTGGCCCCTGGAGGGTGCCCAGAGCTGGGCTGTGGTTTCACCTGGGCAGAGCTGGCTGGAGCTCCCCACGCTGGAGAGGGCCAACAGGCAAATAAAAATATGCTGTGGGCAAACGTGGGTCCAGCGTTTGAGCTTACCCCCTCACCTGCTTTTTTGGGGGGTGTAACATCCCAAATGGGGCTGTTTAGCCTTTACACCCAGCTGGTGGTTTGGTATGTGCCTGCTCCTTTGGTGCAGAGGTGCCTCCTGCACCAGGGGTGGGGGTCTCGCTGGGACGGGGTCCCCAGGCTGTACCTGGCGTGCCTGGGCTGGGGGACACCCAGGGGTGACGTTGCTGAGAGTGAAAAGGAAGGTCTCAAACCTGGGACATCTCCAGAGTCCTCCAGCTCCTCTTCAAGGATGATTTTTATGGCTGTGTGGATGGAAAATAAAGGGTTTGTGATTTACACACAGCCTGAGACAAGCTGAAGGGCTCATCCCCTCTCAGCTCCCTGGTGAGCTTGGGCTGGTCTCAGTGACAGCGAGTAAATCCACTAAAGTGTTGGGCTTGCTTCCAGCCTTGCTGGCTGCCCTGAGGCCCGTAGGTGTGACAGCAGGAGCCAGGACCAATTTTGCACCTCCCAGGGGACAACACGCAGTAAGGGTCTGGCTCTGCACCTCCCTCCCTGGGGATGGTGGGCAGCTGCCTCCTCAGGGTACCACAGAGGTGGGTCCCTTTGCCTTGGGGGAGTGCTCAGAGATCCTTGGGTGGATTTTTTTGCTGTGGAAATGTTACATAGCATGACGCATTTGCAACTCCCTTTTCAATTCTGCTCTGCCAGACAGGCAATTGCGTTGCCATGTTGCCTATAGCAACGTCTCCTGGTTGAAAATAAGCAAGCTGTGACAAATGGGTAGGTTTTCTGGTGGGTACGTAAGAATGGTTGACATTATTATCATTATTGTTACTGCTATTTCTGTTACTACTACCACTATTATTTATAGCTTTGGGGGCCTTGCAACAACTGTTTCTAGTCAGGGATGCAGCAGTGTGCAGTTCAAAAGCAGCGTCACCCAGATGTGCCTCGGGGCACAGCACTCTGGGGCAAAGCGACCGTGATCACAGCAGCTCTGCTTTCTCTCCTCTTGCTTCATCAACTGCTTTTCTTGGCAGGGATCTGGTGGGAAGGGGCCGGCTGCATCAGCAGGGAATCCTTTTTCCTGGAAAAAATACATACATGTCAGCGTGTCACCGATGCTCAGGCTGTGTGATGTGCTGCCGGTCTCCGGGGACAGCGCTGCTCAGCGAGGTTCCCGCTCACCAGCTCACGGCCGTTGCTGCCTGACACGCGAATCGGAGGTTTTTGGCAGAAAGCGTCTTCGTATGGGCTGAGCTGTGCAGAGGTGACTCATGGTGTGGGATGTCCTGGTTTCTGGGTGACCCCATTGCAGTTCTTTCGCTTCACTCCTGGTTCTCGTTGCTGGTTAGTATTTTGGGGAGCTCCCCAAAGCCCGTGGCTCAGTGCTCCAGGTGTGTGGTGGGAGATGTGCTGCCTTGTGGGCTCTGCATCCAGGCCATGGCAAGCTGCCAGATAATAATGAACAATTAATAATTGGTTTCAGAAGAAGTTATTTTTTGAGGAAGAGTACTCAGTGATTGGGGGGTGGACTTTGGCCTCATAAGTTTTAATTTTTTGTCATTTTCCTGTTGACTGTTGGCCTTCAAGCAATTTTCTATCCTCCCCGAGGCTCAAAAGAAGGACGTGGCTCACACCCATGGCTCTGCTGTCTCCTCCCAAACACTCGGCAGGCTCAGGCTTCCCAGGTGGGGTCAGAAGTCATTGCACCAATCCAGAGCTTTCGTGCGGTTTCTGGTTTGCAACACATTTTGCCCAAATCCCCTCAGAGCCTTCTGGAAGGAAAGCACCCATATCTCCAGGGCACCACCTCCTGCTCCACGCTCCAGGACCTGTTCACCACTGTGGTGGTGTACACCCAGGGGGGATGGAAACAGGCACCCCAAGGTGTGGTTGTTAACACATTCTCACTTCAAAGTAGGGAGGAAAAAGCAATTCAATTTAAACAGATATTTTGTGATTTCCATCTATTTAGAGCTGGTTTCCATCATGTCGGTTCCCCACTGCAGATCTGTGCTCAGTTATTCACTGCTGAGTCCCCTCCTGAGCCTGGGGACATCCTGGCCAGTATGGTCCTAGGAGGGACACAGGGTACTTACAACTGGAAACACTGGGAGAAAATATGCTCCCGTGGTGTTTTCTCTAAGAGCAGCAAATCCCAGAGGTTCCTCCTGACCCTTCCTACTAGAAACAAGATTAAAAGAGACACTTAAATGAAATCCTGGTTGCTGTGACAGGAGATGCTCATGACAGCTTCATCCACTGGGGAGCAGTAGCAAGGGAGCATCTCCCGTTACCAGGACTTCCCGGGGCTGAGCACCACATGGTCCAAGCGTGGAGCATCCCCCAGCGTCATTGCAACAGCTCGGGCAGCTCAGCCGTGCAAGCAGCACTGCAGAAACCTCAGGGTCCGGTACGATGCAAGGTGGTGGCTTTGGGTATGCTTCAAGCCTGTGAGATCTCAAATTTCACATGCATCTTGGTTCAGCATCTCTGGGGTTTTTGGTTCCTGCTACATAACATACAGATGGCAGAATGAGCTGGGGGACTTGCAGATGCTCTGCTGATGGGGACAGATCCATCCCTGAAGGAGATTACTTCTGACCCTCTCAGAGCAGGCTGGGGTGGCAAATGGGGCGCCGAAGGAAATTAAACTGCAGCTGTGGGACCCCATCCCAAGGGTGGTCTGGTAGTTCAGCATCTCTCCAACATTCTCCAGTCATACTCTGATAGAAGGCGAGAGCATCCATCCAGCCCCTGTCCTGCAAGCTGGAAACACTAATAGATATAGATATATGCGTGTCTACTAGGGGACATTGCCATTATCCATTAATTCAGGCATTTTGTCCTATTAAATTTCATCCCATTTCAACTATTCCACTCCACAGGACTGTTAATGACATGCAAATCCTTTTGGTTTTTTTTTTGGTGAAACTGTTACATGTTTATGTTACCACAAATTCATTAGCATGTTATTTCTTGTGCCACTGGCATTGCTAGAAATACTAAATGATCTCCAAGACTGATCTTTGAGGGTCACTGTGAGATATCTCCCTGCAGCCTGAGAAAACCCTTTTACTGAGACAGAGGACTGGTATCTCTCTTAGTCCACTTGCTGCCCATCTCAGAGTTTCTTCTCACCAGGTATTGCCTTCCCCATTTTAACTAATAATTTCACATGGGACACCATAAAAAAAAGTGCTAGAATTCAGCAAAATATGACTGAATACCTCTCCTTGGCCTAAAAAATCAGTTATTCAGGAAAGTTTGCAGAATTCTCTGGCAAGAATTTCATTTGGCAGACCTACTGTAGACAAGCAGAGCTGTAGTTGCCCAGGGCATCTTTCTTGCCTTTCTTAAATTACTATTTTCCAGCATCACTTCTAAACCGCCATAGATTAATCTCAAATACTTGCTGCTGAACTTGCAATTTCATGGCCATTTCTTCCCTGGCTCTGGGGTGGAGCTGGTCCAGTTCCTCCAATTTGCATGTACCCAGCTCTTTGAGATTTTTTTACCCTTTAGATGTGGTCGTTTCCATATCCTGATGTCCATCCATCTTCAGTTTGGCCTGAGATTCAGCATCCTCTTTCTTCCCAAAGCCTGACACCAAACAGCCACCTCGTTTGAGGGATATAGTTTTAGTATCATTAGACTCCACCACACCCTGGGCATGCAGAAGCCACATTTCTTTCTTCCTTT
This sequence comes from Pterocles gutturalis, assembly GCF_000699245.1. Taxonomy (NCBI): domain Eukaryota; kingdom Metazoa; phylum Chordata; class Aves; order Pterocliformes; family Pteroclidae; genus Pterocles; species Pterocles gutturalis. The sequence continues at coordinate 33,949 of NW_010098360.1, forward strand.
CTCATTTATGACTCATGAACATTTTGCTAGTTGTTTTAATTTCCTTTGCAAGATCTAACACAGCTTGACTTTGTCAATTCTCACGTTACCCCTGCACTGCCTGACCTTTAACATAAACCTCTCTTTGCTGGTTAATCTCTTTTTCCATCCGTTTCAGGCTTGTGGTTATTCCTAATATTCTTTTTGTGGTAATTCTTCATCCAGCTAAGGCTTTGGTTTTTCCCCTGAGAGGTTTACAGATTGTTGTAAATTCAGTTGGTTTCCCTGATTAATTCCCTTAATTTCTCAAAATTCCCCCTCTGAAAAAGTTATCAGCAAGCTAAATTCTTCTTTTTAAATTAAATTGAAATACCATAAGGGCATTCAATCCAAGACATTTTCTATGACAATTTCCTTTATAATGTCCTTTCTTCTTATCAAAGCCAAGCAGAAAAAGTCTTCCCTCCTGTTGGATTAATGACGCTTCAGCAAAGAAACCAGACTGATGTGTCCAGGAGTAGCCAAATCTCTCCATTACTAGCAGCGTGACAGGAAGTTAAGGTCTGCATTAAAGACACCACTCCCATGCTGGACAGTATCAGCTCTATGACAAAAGCACAGAAATCCCAGTCCATACCCACATCTGACCCCAATGATCTAGAGGAAATTGTCAGCACTACCCTCGTACGGCCTTTTTTGATGCTTCTGTCTCCTTCCTGTCACTGCTGACACCTGCTAGGTACTTCCTAGCCAAAGCACCGAGGGACGTGGGTCTGCTCTCCCAGGCTAGCGCTCTGTCAGACCGTGTTTCTGCAGAGCTGCCTTGAGGTCCGCCTGCTCCTCTCCATCCTGCTGCTGCATCGCCATCCCACCCATCACGTCCCACACTCCTCCCCAGCCTCACCCAATGGTTTGCCTCATCTGCAGAGTCACCCTGGAAGCTGCCATGAGAAACAGCTGGTTTGCTTGATATAAAATCAACCCCTTTTTGGAAATTATTCTATTGCCTTTCCCTTTCCTTCATCAGGTGTCAGTTAAATCCAAGCTCATTAGACCCCGCTTTACCTTAAGCCCCTAATTAAGGTGTCACTTGGAAGTCCTGTAGGTACTTGGTTGGAATCTAGGCACCTCAAGGCCTAGGGTGACTCTGATCTAGATCATCTCTCCACTCATCCTCTGGCCTCCTTTGCCTCTTCAGTGCTGTCATCTTGTGAAGTTTTGTAATCCTCCTAATCTGCAGGAACAGGCATGTTTTAGGCACTTTGAGGCTTCTGGGTCTTGGAAGGCTGAATTCTTTGGGACCTAGGTAGAAATGGGATGTCAAATACCTACTCTGCTGCTGCAACAAGTTAACATCTGCTGGTAGTTTAGGAGGAACTCTGCATGCTATCAACCTCTCTCCAGTGGTTCTCACCACAATGACTGCAAAGCTCAATAAATGACAGAAGTGTCCTGAACCATTTCATCCTCTTTTCCTTATGTTGCGTTAGCACTATCCAAGGACCCAGCCTTCTCTTCTGTTGGCTTTCTGGAGATGGGATCAGGTCCTTAGACCATCTCTGTCCCCTGCAGGAACGTCCTCTGCCTCCACCATACCTGGGCTGACTCCACTGACCTTTTTCCCAAGCACATGGTTCTCTTTACAGCTAAGTGGCACACTGCTAACTTGAGGCCCAAACAATCATTAATACGACTGAGAACAAGTTGCTTCATCAGTCTGGAAGGAAAGGTTTAAAAGAGACTGGAGCGGTCCAACAGCGATGTTTCACCAGCACAAGGGGGAGCGCCTGCAGTGCTAACCCTGGCAGTGCCCCACGCTCCTCAGCAAACAACGCCCGGTCATACTGCCCCTTCCAATTCTCCCTTTCTATGATGGTCTGCTAAGGGAAACCCTTGATGCATGCAGCATCCAATGTGATAGTCCCTGCAAATGTGTTTGGTGATGGGTGGAGACTCCACAGCGCTTCCCTAATGTTCCCCTGGGCTGGCACAGGGGGTGAGAAGGAGATTGCTGGAGGGATTCACAGCTGCTGGTCGGTGCCTGAGCAACCCCAGGGCTGCTGCACCCTTCCATGCCACTTTTGAAGGATCAGGAGGGACAACTAGCCATGGGTCATGATTTTTGCACATGATGATAACACAGCGCTGCCGAGGGGCTCTGGGACCCCAGGGCAGGTCCCACTGATGGATGCTTGGTGTGGGGTGACGCTGGAGCTGCTCCTGGGGCAGGCCCTGAAATGGTATTTCCCTCCCCAGCGAGCTGGGGGGTGACTCTGTGTGGCCAAAACCATCTCTTCTAGGACTTCAAGTGCATTTTTCACATGGGAAAAAATCTTGTCGCTGGTGAAGGATCCAAGGAGAAGCCGACATGCGTCAGATGAAGGCTGCCAAGGGCTGGGAAATGTTTGCTCTAAAGAGGTGTATGAAATTCCTCTCTAAAACCAAAATGAACGCGGTCTGCCGTAGCTGTTTGGGGTCTGAACAGGTTGACTGGGTGATGAGGCAAGGAGGACCTACACACACAGAGACTATGTAATAGAGCTAGAAGTTTTCAAATGCAGCCCAGTTCTTGTGAGCACATCATCCTATTTTCTCCATGCAGACTCAAACCCTGAATTCAGGTCATGATTTCTACCTGAAAAGACCTAAGTTTGAGCTGGCCTGACCACAGCCAGTGGTCACAGGGGGATAACACACAATTTTCTCCTTGCATAGACATGCAGCACACTCTGGAATCAAATTAATCTTCAAAACCTTCTTTTTCCACCTGTAGTGAACAGATTTCATTCTTACTCTATTTTCTTGTTCCCTGTGATTAACCGTATTTCTTATTCCTGTTTCTATTCTTCTGTTTTTCTTATTTTCTTGTTCTTATTCCAATTCTTATTCCTATTATTCTTAGTCTTTCTTATTCACTTTCTTATTCACTTTCATATTCTTTCTTATTCCTCTTCCTCTGTCTCTTCCTCTACTAGTGCTATTGTTGCTACTGTTTCTACCGTTACCATATTACTATTATTATCACATCATGATCACCATTACAGGCTGGAGCCACCCTTTGCACCAAAATCTAACCCTTCTGTGTGCTGTACAAGCGCAAAATGTCCATGACCCCCATCCTGGAGCCTTCCCAGTTTTCATGCCAGGGAGGAGCTGGCAGGATGGGGCAGCAGGGACAAGCGGCTCCCATGCAGCTCCGGTATCCGGGCAGGTCCCTTGCTGTCGGCTGGCTTTGCCCAGGAGTTGGCACTTGGCTGCTGGAGACCAGCACTGGGGATGGGCTGATGGTGGCTGAGGACAGGGACAAGGGAGGCTGGTGGTGCAGGGTCGGACAGGGCTGCGGGGCCCTGTGGGCAGGAGAAGAGCCAGCACACACACAGCCATCTGGGTAACTCGATAAGGAGCTCATGGCATCTGAAACAGAAAGGCTCATCCATCTAAAAAAAGCCCTGGGGTGGGGGGTAAGGCATTATTTAACACCTAAGTGAAAGGGCTCTTAACTTCTGTACCAGATTTAGACTCAGGGAACTTGTACAATGATTTCATTTTAAACACAGAGGCACACCGAGCTGGTGTGCAGATAATCATCATCATCATCATCAAATATTATTTACAGCTTGAGACAGTGCTTTCGGGCCACACACATGGCCCCACTGTGCAAGGCACTGTACCAACACCTAAATGAGGGCAGCCCCTTCCTCCCAGCTGTTCAAGCTTTAAACAGGGAAAGGTGGGGAAATGTGGGGTAGGACACGAGGACCTGAACGCCTGGGCTTTCCCTGCCTGTTTCTGGTAGGGTTGAGTCAGAAAAAGACACTGGAGCCAGCAGGGTGGGAGGGATGGAGCAGAGAGGCGAGGTGGGTCTAGCAGTGCGAGATGAGCCTGACAGCCACAGCAGCAGCACGGGGGAGCAGGGTGGGGGACAAGGATGTTTCAGGCAGAGGAACAGGGCATGGAGGGGGAGTGTGTCCCTGCAGGAAAACGGCGTGGGCGGGGATGTTCCCCTGCAGAGGAGCAAGGCGTGGATGGAGAGGTGTCTCTGCAAAGGAGGAGGGCATGGATGACGATGTGTCCCTGTGGAGGAGCAGGGCACAGATGTCGGGGACAGCCGTCTCTGCTCATCTGCAGCCTCCTCTGCTCACCCTGCTCCCCACCGAGGGAGCAGACAGGTTACTGCTGCCCCTGGCGTCACGCCCACCCTAGACCTGGGTTTGTGCTGCCGGTGGCTTCGGCTCTCTAACCCACTTCAGCCCCCAACCTGTCTGGGGCCAAACCCAGGCTCCCTGTAGGTGTAGGGCGAGCATGTCCTGTCCACGGGCCCTTCTCCAGCCCCTTAGAGAGGTGGGTGGCTGGACCCACAGGCCCTGGGGGTTCCCCTTCCCTTCATCTCACTTCTCTCCGTGGCAAGGAGGAGAGAGGCTTCCTCTGGCCAGGGTCCGCACCTGGGCAATGGGCTGATCCTGCCCCTTCGGTGGTCCTGGGGTGGGCAGCTTGGGTGCTGAATGTTCCCCCAGGGTCACCAGGTCTCCCTGCTGCTTTGATGGGCTGGGGGCATAGACAGCATTGGAGCAAAGACATTGTGGCTACCAGTCCTCCATTGGATTTGGTGCTTAGCCTGCTCCTGTCTAGGTGTGCTATGAATTCAGGTGGAATTCAGCCCCTAAGCAGCAGTGGTTTTTTTTTTGGTGCACCAAATCACAATGCCATTATAAGAGCGAGCCTACAAGAAAGGTTCTTCTTAAAAATACTCTGAATAACCGAGCCAAGGGGGGGAAACATCCATCTCCTCACGCCCTGTGACACCCTTCTCCCTTCCAGCACTTCTTCCCCGTGGGATTTCTCCTGCCTGGGTTGGTCAAGTCTGAAGCCAGGAGCCACCGGGGGGATGTTGGCTGCCACCACGGTCCCCTGTCCTCACCCCAAGCCCAGCTGTCCTGTGGGAAGCTTTGCATGCCTGAAGGGTCACTGGCTGCCCACCCCGCTTCTATAGGGACCCAAGGGCACTCCCAGGGCACGTGGACAGGGGAGGGCTGTGAAAGATGCCACCGAGCAGCCAGGAAGGCCACCACAATGGCCAGGGTGGGTATGACCTCCTGGGAGAGGTGGTGGCACTGCCATCCCCCACCTTTGAGCTTGCTGTTAGCTCCATCGCTGCCTCTCCCAGCGCTACTTGGGAAAACACAAGCTCCCATCCAGCACTGAGCTTTGCCGTGAGCCCTCAGCACCTTGCAAGATGGGGGGCTGGTGTGGACCTGGGTCTCATCTCTCATCGCTGCCCTGCTTTGCGTCAACATGGATGGCGCTGGCAAAGGACCGAGGTCCGGGCTGCGGCAGGGCCATGCAGGGTTACTCTGGAAAATATGCACGCTGATATTTTATTCATCTGAAGCTGAAGTGGTTGGTATGAAAGAAAATAGCTTGTGGTCTTTCATACCTCGAGTCAATGAATTCCTGGGCCTTTTATAGCTCAGTACTTCCGGGGTCTCTTGGTTTGTTTTACAAGGCTGCAAAGCCATGGCTTAAGGTCTGGATGAGCATTAATCACGGTGGGGACGATGACAGCTGCTTGTGTTTTACCCAGCTTTCAGGCGGGTATCGCACTTCTGCACACTGCGCTCTGTTTTCCCCATTTGCTTTGGTCTGCAGAGGGGGTTTTTTTACTTTCAGGCTTAGTGGGAACACTGGGCCCACCAGTTTTGGCACTGGGATTTAAGGGGGGTCCATGCCCAACACATTGGTGCAGTGGCAGCACAGGATGCAGCACAGCACCGACCTTGGGCATGTCCCTGCGCTTCTCCCCCAGGCTGCCATTTTAACAGCACTCTGGCACCATGGGGGCAAGGATCAGCATTTCACAAATTTCCATGATCTCTGTAAGATGAACTGTAACAAGATGGGGTTTGGGGTCCACATGCAGCTGTTCTCTCGAGCCCTCACAATTGCAGGCTGATGGCCGGGGAAGGGCAGCCCAGCACAGACCCCACCGGGTACCACCAACCCACCAGGGCTCTCCCACTCCTGCACTGTCAGGTTTCTGGGTGAGCAGCTCATCCACCACAGGGCACCCAAAAACCTGGCTAAGGGTGGTCCCGAAACACAGTGGGATGCTCAGACCCAGCCCATTTTGTCAGGTTGCATCTAGACCCCAGATCTGGGATCCTGAAGGCAAGTGGACACCTGGCAACATCCTTCCTGCCAACAAGGGATGTCTGTACTTTGCACAGGTTTCATGACTTAAGTCCAGCTCTGAGAGGTAATTAACAATGCGAGAAGTCACAGTTTTTCCCCAAGAATACACCTCACCACTGTTTGTATGTTTGTTCCTCTACAACATAGAGAGGAGAAAACCCCGAATATGGTAACAAAGGAGAGCAGAAGAGACATCCCAGCTGCATAGTGCTCTGAATCCAAGTGAACCCTGAAAAGGTCTCATCATTTTTGGAGGGACTTGAGCCATGCTTTCTGAATGCTTCTAAATGGCAACTTTGTTAATATTTTTAGCTCTTCTGAGCTCTCTCCATACATGTGCCAAGCAAGGAGACCATTGCTCGGTACTTTTGGGAGCATGCAGCAATCAGGGATTTTAATGTTTAAACAAACTGACTCTGGATGTTTGCTTCTTTTCATGCTTTTTTCCCCAAGTTTAATATGCAAAATATACTTAACCTGGAGATAGTGTTATGGTGATGTTCTCATTTTTCAGCTGGAGCATCTGTGGTGAAGGCATGACTCAAAAATGGGATAAAATCCCTTCCTTGTTATACCTGAACACAGCTGGCCATGAGGCTTTCTCCACCTTAATATTGGTTTTGCCTCTGCTGGTTTCCTTAAAAAAACAAGATAAGCCCCAAATCTTATTGTCAAATCTTGACTTTAAGAAAGGTGAAAAGCCCCAATCTCAGCAATCACCAAATTTTTGTTCTCAGTGGTAAAGAGCCTGGGCACTAAAAACACTTCCAGCTGCCATGTCTTGAAGATGGAGCAATCAGATGGGTGAGGCTGACCTGCGCTCACACAGGGAACACGAGGTGCTGGGATGTGGGTGAAGCAAACCGCTGCTCGAGTTTCTGAAAAACCTCTGGGTCTTTGCTGCCCAGGGCAGCTTGTTTTTCTAATGTCTGCGGGGGTTTGGGGAAAGGAGGTTGGGACAGGCAGAGGAGAGGCCATAGGGGAGAGATGCCCTTAGTGGCTTTCATGCCTTTCATGCCTGCAGCTCCCTGGGACCTGATTCAGGAATTTTCTAACAGACACTTTCGAGAGCATGTGAGAGCCCGCTGAGCAAACCTCCATTACTCAAAGCCAGACACTTGGGTAACTTTTGCTCCCCTCCCCAGTTTATTTCAGTTGCATAAGCAAACACAAGAGCAATATTTCCACTGGGCCAGAGCATTCCCCTTACCCGCAGAACAGCTTGGAATGGCATATGATCTTTATTCCTTACTGAGGACATTATAGTAATTCAAAAATACCGAGACCCACGAGGTGTTCAGGTATCTCACTTACACTGAGCCAACACGTCTCAAGTAAAGAAGCCCCAGACTCTCAAGAATAAAAAAAAAATAATAATTTTGAGTGCTATTTTTAATGGGAATATAGGGCTAAAGATCTTCAGATGTTCACCAAAGTGTCTCATTAACTTTCCATCCTCATTTCCTTCAGGTGGAGATGATCTCGCTAAAATCCTACTCTTCTTGCTTGGCCAGGCTCCCGGTTTGATCCTCTGCTTTGCACACCCACTGATTTTGTGCCCACATACACCTACTGGTGGCACTTGCTGTGGGGCCTGTCATCAACAGCTATGAAAAACAGAGCAGATGCAACCTTAAAGTCCCCGAGGTATCACTTTGTCCTAGAATCCTGTACACAAAGCTTAGAGAACTGTTTAAAAAGTCCTTTCTTCTTGGGAACTGAATATATTCACACTGAAAAAGTGAGAAAAGAAACATGTTTATATATTTATTCTATACAATATTAAGGCACAAGTTTAAACAGCAAAGAATAAGAAATCTTTGGCTGACCAACAACATCAATATTTGCTGTGGGTGACACATAACGTTCTTCGTTTCCCCCCCTATGTACAAATAACCCTCCAGCTGTACAACACTGTACACCAACTTCTCTATACAACCAACAACAATAAAAAACGACAGTATTTTACAACTAGTTACCAACGTCACTTGGAATGGCTACAGCACAGTTTCCCGAAACACAAAACAGTTCAAAGAGCTGGGCAAACCAGCACAAATGGAGCTGCGCCGCTCTGCTGAGAGCGGCTGATTTATGGCAGTAGTGCTTCACCAAGTCCTGCTAGTGCTCGGGCTGGGGGGAGACCCGCTGGTCCTCCAGACCTTCCCTCCCGGAAAACTAACATCTCTTGAGTTCAACACAATTGAGGAGAATAAACCTTTGGGTTTATTTGACCTGTTGCTACAAGAGTTTGTACACCGTAGTCTCCAATGAACAGCTTCCTATAAGTGACCACGAATCTGGGGCAGCATCAACTGTAAACACACCTTGGGACAGCAGGAACTGGAGGGACTGGTCTCCACGAGGAAGAAGAGGAGGAGTGCTGTACTCCAGCTGACTTGGAGAAGCTGAGCTGAACCACTACCAAACAGAACTGAGAGCCACATCATGAATGCTGATCCAACACTGTTTCTGCTGGATGCCTAGCTGTCTGTACACAAATTATTAAATAGCTTCATCAAAAGAAATAATACAGCTGGTAATAAAATGCTTAGGGACTTTCAAGCACCTGGGTATCCTTATTTCTCAGAGAAAAATTATGAAATGAAATATTCACCATTGTTTTACTTGTATTCCCTTGCTTTGTCTTCCTCCTGCCCCGCTCCCACCATAGACACTTGAGGAAGGGCTGCAGGGTCAGTGCTGCTGCCACATGCAGGCCCAGCTTTTAGGCAAACACAACTTTTAAATTAACTTTAGAGAGAAAAAAATATTTTACATGGCATATATTAAGCTGCGTAACATCTTCCAAGGATTTTACACATTTGGTTTCACAATGCAAAGCTGCTAATACTCGAAACACATGGTTTGCTTGCCCGCACAACCTACCTACCGCTACTTCGTTTAACAAGTGCAAAAATCAGAAAGAGGGCGACACTGACGTATGTCTAATTCTATGTACACACAAAAAGAAGTGCATAGATTCAACATAGCAATTTTGTTTTATTTTTTTTAAAAAAAGGTATCAGCCAGGCAGTATTGAGCGCAGGGCTCTGGCCCCTGAAGGCTTTGAGGTTGCAAGGACTTCAGTTTTCAGTGAAACCAGAGTTTAAAGTGCCTCGTGTTTTCACAATCAAGGGCTCCAATTCGATAGCTACAGGAAGGGGTGATGTTCAGCCTGCTCTGAGCACATGATCACTTCCAGCACCCATCATTTTTCCACTCTAGACAGCTTCACATAAAAGCCCATCACCCTTTTTCCCCGAAGCCAAGGTCTTGCTAATGTCATTACAGTGCACCACAGGAACCGCAAAGCCAATACAAAAATACCTCAAAGAGGAAAATCTCCCAGTCAGCATGTGCAATGCATGAAGCAAATGGTGTGCCATGATTAACACAGCTGGTGAGCTGGCCTTCTCACAGACAGGCACCACCTCTTACAGAAATCGGGGACTAAGCTGAAAATGAGAAATGTTCCATTCCGGGTAAAGTAAGGTGAAAAGAAACTGCAGCTCAGCCCAGAAAACAGATGATGCTCATGCTTTGCTTTGCAGTTAAACCCTTCCTGGTCTGATCCTATACCCCTTAATGCCCAGCCCTGTGTCAGCTTGAACAGCAGGCTTGTACGCTCAAGGAAAAATCCTGTTCTTAACACAAACACACTGATTCTTCCACTAAGATGAACAGAGACATCTTCTGATCTCACATGGAAGCCCAGCTTAATTCCACTGGAAACGCACCCACGCAACTCCCCTCTGAATAAGCCTCTGCACCACCAACCCATCCGGGAGCTGCCAGGATCATCCTCCCGTGACTTTCCCTCCTGAAACCTTCCCATCCTTTCAAAAGGGACTGCTTCAGCAGAGTCCTCCTCCCCACCTCTACTTTCATCCTCCATGGGAATTCCAGTCAACAACTGCTCCTACCAAAAAAAGAAGTCTCAGCAAGCTCTGAGGTTGCCAGACAAGAATATTTGCATTGTAAATCCAGATCCAAGAGCAACACTTGTCCAGCCAGGAAAGAGGCACCTGACCTGCCTGTCCAGGAAAACCACACCACACCACTTCAGGAAAATACTTACAAGAACCTGCTGTGTACATCTACCGACCAATTATTCACCGAAATAAAGCAGTGAATACTTTTGAGAAATGAATTGATAGTGAGGAAAATGCAATTTTCTCCCAGGTTATTCAGAAACTCCCTGTGGCCTCAAAAGAGACGGGGTTTCCTGGCTGCAGAGGCAGGAAAACAGAGCAGCAGTTTGTACCCAGTCTGCAACTTCGCTACCTTCTCTTTACACCAGAAAATGCAGTTTCCTTTTCTCTCAATGATCCCTTTCTTGTGCCACATTCCATTTTCAAGGCCCTTTTCTGCTTAGAAAGCCCCAGACCTTCATTTCATCGCTGCTCTTCAGTGCTCTTGACTTCTCGCCTGGTCTTAATGTATCATCAGACTCAAGCTTCATTTTGGGCACAAACTTTCTTTAACTTTCTTCAAACTCTCAGGGTCAGTTCTTAAGGTTAGCACAGCAAGGACCATCTTGGACCTGGCTGTACACACACAAAACCCCAAAGATTCCATCCTCTGCTCAGATAAGGACTTCCATCATGTCTGTGTCTGGAAACTCAGGCTTGTGCAGCAAGCTGCTCACTCTGCCTTTGCTGTCGGGCAGCTTCCCATGGCTCGAGTTCTCTGAAATGAGAAGAAGGGAAAGTTGGTCTTCAGCTCAAATTCAACAGCAAATTTCTCCATGCAAATCTAAAACAATTTATTTTTTGGGTGGTGGTGGAACACAACTGTATGTCCTACATACTGAAAGCCAGACTTGAATCTCTACTTTCTCCTTACTATTTCACCCCCAGTTTCCTTTAAAAGTTAGGGAGAAAATGGTGCCTTCACTAACCATGGTTTAGGTTGAAAGAAAGAGAAGGGTCTGAGTACGTGAGCATGTGTGGAGTGTTTTTAAGGTGGTAAACTCTGTAATTTTTGTCTTTGGCAGCATGAAAAATCACATTTCTTGGACACTCTACCTGTTGCAGGCAAGCAGAGCTTTACAGAAGCTGACAAGCATGAAGCTCTGCAAAGCCAGAATGGGCAACCTTGAAAAGTTCTCTCCCTACGATTTCAGTTTCCCTGAAGAAACCTCCCCACCACCTTACAAATTCTGAAGGCATCACCCTCCTCCATCAATACTGGAGTGTCTGTGAGGATCTGCGGACAGCCCAAGGGGTGCTGGCATTTCACACTTATGTGGGGATCCGGCAGAGCTCACCCAGTTTCTCGCCGGCCACTCGTGTCCCTGGGGGCCGTGAGGCTGGGCTGTGCGACGGGGTGGTACCCAGCCGTCCACGGCCGGGGAAGGAGGCGGCAGCAGGCCAGAAGAGCTCAGCACCTTTGTCCGTCTGGGTGCTGCTGTCTTTGCTGCCTGTCTTCGCGTGGGAGGCCACCGGCACTGGGATGGGCATGCAGGACAAGGAGGGTAGTGGAGGAGGCAACGAGGGGCCTGACGGGTGGTCATGGTGCTCCTTCCCCAAGAGCAGCCCTGAAAACACATGGAGGTCAGTCACATCCTGGCTCGAACCTAAGTGCTGTCCCCTTGTCCCACCCCAGAGCTGCAAGGTGCTGGTCTGGATCTTTAGCTTGGCTCAGCTTTTCCCCTTGACACCACCTATTGCTCTTATCCTTATATCCATGTGGTACTTTCCTACAAAAACAGTTTTTTGAGAGCAGCTGCACTTTCCTGCATCCCCTTCTGCACTCCCATCCCAGTGGTACCTACCCCTGGCACAGACCTGCATGCCTCTGTAGCTCACATCTCATGCGGCCCCACACCACAGTCCTGCACTCATTTTCCCATTTATCTGCCACATCACATCATGCACTCCTACCCAAAGGGATGCTCACCATCTTGATTAACTTTAAACAGGCTTTTTCGCTAGCCCAAATTTGTTATTTACTCCCACAAAGTTGCAAACATCATCTGCTTGTGTCTGAGAGGATTTCCCCCAACTATGGCTTTCTATAATCAGTGCAGAACAATTTAGTATGATTAAAAATATAATTAAGATACAACACAAGGTTAAAAAATGACTAATTTTTGACTTCAGCACTAGGACACACATTCTGTCCATGGAACATGCTCTGGAAGTGAGCCGTCAGGGCGATGTATGCCGTAGGCCAAGGCACTTTTGCTAAGCTCAAGCAGAAAGATTAGGACAGAGTGATGGATGAGCCAAAGCTTAACCAAAAACTGAGCTCACCTATGCTTCCCTTCCAGATCTTCTCTTCCTTCTTCTCCTCAGCTATCTGGTTGCTGGTGAGTGAGGTCTGGCGTGAATGCACACCCGTAGCAGCGGCGATGGAGGGGACGGACCGAGCCGGTCGCAGGCTGGTGCTGTCGGCTTTTCCAGGGTCCTTCCGTGAGCGTTGCTGAAGGACCTTGATCATGGCATCCTTCTCAATTATTTTGGCATGGAGATTCTTTATTCTGCCAAAATATGAATGGTCTGCTTACAGGAATGGAAACAAGCGTTTATATGGGCAGGTTTCCCCACCCTGGGGCAGCAGGTTGGATCTCTGGGCACCTGTTCTGCTGCTCTGTCCCCTCTGGTTCTGAGAGATTTGGACAAGGCAGCTCCCACCAATTCCTCTGAGGATAACCATGCATTTTGAAACAGGCAGTGTTTCTGGCTATTAAGCCAAAACTGGGAAGTCTCTTCTGCAAGGTTAACTGAACCCATTTATTGCTGTGTCTTTACCAACCCAGCAGAAGCAATGATGGCAGTATCCTGACCAAGCTGTGGATGGCTACCTTCACCAGAATACAAACACACAGGCAATTTCCACCCGTAATACATCGGGGACAAATCTAGATATCCTCCTTTGGCAGGCTGAGTTAACATGACAATTCAGGTCTGTTGTCAGCTGTAGTAAAGACCTGCTGAAATGAGCAGAAACGTTCCCTTTGGTTTCTCTAACAGCTGAGCTGGGCTTTTGCTTCTCCCTCACCACTGCAGGACCAATCAGCACATGGTGTGCAGAGCCAAGCAAAGCTCACTATTTCTCTCATACAGAGCCCAAAGACTCTCAAAATCACAAAAAAAAAAAAATCAGGATTATCTCAGACTTTTCTCCAGCAATGATTAACAGCAAATCATACTGAAAGAATACGAAACCACACTAAAAAAAAAATAATTGTACATGTACAATATGACAGCCAGGTGGCTATATCTTGACTGTGATGTACAATATATAGTCCAATGCAGCTGCATTTTGTGAAGCAGTGAAAGCTAAAATATCACATGTGGAAAACCTATATGTACAAGGGAGATAGCTAGTAACTTCCCGTTGGCATTAGTTTTCATAACCAGATGTCTAATTTGTAATGAAAACACAAGATCCTAATCTATCTTTAATTAAGCCAATGGCAAAACTCCATTATTTCACTGGAAGCAGGATTTGCTTGTATCTGTGAGTGGAAAACAAAAAACCCAGTAAAAACAATCATTGATACTTTCCACAACCAACAAGTACAATGTTTTATAAAAATGTCTGCAGACTGGTGATTTTGTGGGGAAGGCAGCCCTGAAGAACAGATTTAAAATAGTTTTTCAGTAAAAACCTAGAGGGATACACAAGCATTCTGGAGGGATTTTTACTCATCAAAAGGCCACTTTTCACCAGGAAAAAAGTCTGGATTAAAAATGCTGCCCAGGTCTAATGCTCATTGAACTACACAGCCATATGTCCACTTATGTGCTAAAAATGGAGAAGTATTTGCACCAATGAACATTACTCTCACTGTCTGCCTGTGCCCAAAAAAGCTTGTTTTATATCTTCCACTACTTGTAAATGCATTTTTTTTTAGTGGTGCTCATGGTGCTAAATTTTGCAGGTTTGTTCCTGAATGCCAATGTGACAGTCGCACAACTTGGGTGTAGGAAACTTAGCATGTCCAGAAAGAGAAATACACAAGCAAGGACTGAAAAGCAAGGCAAAGGCAAGTGCTCATGTTGCTGATTACGTAGGAGTGGTATTACAACTTCAGCTTTTACATCCAGACGTGCTTGTTTCCAGAGGTGGATTTTCACCGAGATTAAACAAGCATTCCACTTCTTCTTCAGATGCCAACCTACTTTTAATAGTTGAACAGCCTCTGTTTTGTAAGAAGGTCGTTTTTGGCACAGAGGAGGCTTAACGGGAAGGTAGGGAGGAAGTTATCTAACAGTGATTCTTTAATCCCTGTTTTAATGCTGAAGAGCAAAACTAAGTCAAAGTGAAGCTAAGCACATCCCATCCAGGTGTGCATGAAGGAATCGAAGGGCATCCTGGTTTATTTGAACCCAGCCCAAACCCCACGACAAGGAGGTACAGCACAGCAGCCCCTTACGTGTACTCCATGTCCTGGCAGCGCCGGTTGGCTTGCACGATCTCCTCCTCCTCCTGCCAGCCCCGTGCCTCCAGCGTGCTCTCACCGTAGCTGCCGTTGCGTGAGTGGCTCGGGGCCGAGGCATCCCTAGCAAAGCAGTTCAACACAGTGAGTCAGGCTCCTGAGACCTTTTTTTCAAGTGAGATTGGTCGTTGCAAAGAAAACCCCAAACCCACATTCAAAGAGCAAACCACTGATGGTTCCCTGTCAACCAGACAGCTGTCTCATGTTGAGTTGCCTTGCTGCAGTCTACTCTCAGCTCGGGTTTAGTCATTAATGCCATTAAATAACCACGCTGGTGGAACATAGAGTGTGCTAAAATCACGGGTGAACCCCATGAGGCTAACAACTGTCCTGGAGGACTGAGTCGGACATCAGAAGGACTCACTCACTGGGGGAATGGTCCCAAGTCAACAAGAGTACCTCACAAATGAGAAACAAAATTGCACTTCGGAAGGTGAAAAATAGCACAGGAAGTGCTGCCTAGACTGGAGTGCAAAAGAAAAGGATTGTCCTGAGTCACACACTTAACTGCATTTTAAAGGGAAATCTCAGGATGTTTTCAGGGGATTTGGCTTCTAAGAAACTGGGGCAAGAAGTTAAATACCCTGTCCTCCTCATCGCTGGAAAGCCTTGCTGCAGTGCCTTAGGTACTTTTGGGCACCATGCTTTGACACAAACTGGAGACAGTCCAGACACATGCAATGGGAATGGGAACTAGAAGGTGTGAGGAATGGCTGAAGAAAGTTAGTTCAGGCCAGGGAAGATACAACAGGGGATATTTGTCCTCCAATATTTACAAGACTGTTACCATGTTGACAGTGATCTGTTGTTCATCACCTACACCTGGGAAGGACAAGAATCAGCTGAGGTAATCTGCAGTAAAGAGGTTTAGCTTAGCTATCAGGAGAACCTTTTTATTTTGAAGCTTAACGAAGTAGTGAAACAGGGGATTTAGGCCACAAAATTTCCCTTGTTACAAGTTTTTAAAACTAGGTTAAACAACCATGTTGCAGACCATGGGATGGATGCAGACATATACCAACACTCCCTCCTTGCTCCACCGGGCAGTGGGGAGGAGTTGCCTCACCTATGCTGTGCAATTTGGCAGCCTAAGACTTTGCCATTGAGGCCATGACTTGAGTCTGGTGCCTGGATTTGATAAACTTTTGGACCTGGTCAGAAGGGTAAATCCAGTCTTAACCGATTATTGTACCTCACTGGCATGACATCATAGAGAAGTGTATTAACCCTGGCGGCACGACTCAGCAGGGAAAGGCAAGCAAAATCCAGCCCTAAGAAAATATCCATTCCTTATTATTCCCCCACGCCTTCTGCTGCAGACAGAGTTGCCTGCTTGCAGCAACATCTTACCTGTCTGTTGCAGCTGTGGCTGCAGCATTCATGGCAAAGTGCCTGATCGTACTCTCCTCCAGGTACTTCTGCTCCCACTTGGTCATGTCAGCTTCCAGGGCCAGGATCCTCTCCTCCTTCTCCCGCACCAGCTCCATGAGGGCTGGGGCATTGTGCTCTGGAAGGCTGCTCGCCTGGTAGCTGCCCTGCCTCTGCCAGTGAAAACAGTGAGATATTCACCTCCTGCCAAGGATGGGAGCTGCTGGCCCTTTTTCCCCCACATTTTCTCTGGAGCTCACAAAGACATCCCCATGTCTTTTGATGTGGGCAACCCCTTGGGTTGCAGGAGGACAGGCAGGTTGACCATGTGTGCAAGCCCAGCACACACTTCTCCACACCATGCTGACAGAAGGCAGCATCTGACTGCTCCTTGGATGTGCAGGGATTTTGTGGGATAGCCCAAACCAAGGGAAAGGTAGGGAAAAAAAGCTGTCAGGAAAATGAAGCAATGAAGCTTAAAAATGTATTCTTCTTGTTGGGACTTCAGCACACGGCTGTGCAGTGCTCTGTATGGACAGGCAGTTATTACCAGAGGGTTTTTAAAAAGGAGAAGAAAAGCAACATGTAACCTAGCTACAAGTAACCATGTTAGAACAGCAGCTGGGAAAACACTGTGGACATGGATTTACTCCTGTCTCTTCTGGCACATCAGTTTTCATGTGCCCTCAGGGGATGCTTTCTGTGGTGCACCAGGTAACTTTCTGACTGGAGGGGCAGATCTCCAGGCACTGTGGGGTGACCCCCATGGGATGCTGACAAGCAGCGATAGGGGCATAATCCTTTGCATCTACACTGCAAGGAAAGCACTTTCCCAGGCAAGATTTATCCCACCCAGTTACAAGCACTTAATTACAGCACCTAAGCAGCACAGGTAGCTGCCCCGAGCTCCTTTCACTGCTGGGGGAGAGCAGAGGAGGATGGAGATCCAGCCCTTGGGTCAGCAGAGGCTGAGTGGGATGAGCCCACACTGTGGCTAGAGGCACGAAGCTCTGGGAGAAGTCAGTAGAAGTAAATGTTTTGGGTTTTTTTTTCAATAAAAAATGCAAGAGATTTGTTACACTCCATGGTGCACAGAATTGTGTTAAAAGGGAAACCATGTCTCAAGAGCAGTGGCTTCTCAGCCATGCTACACCACGAACTTCCACTGGCAAAGTGGTTCCCTGGCACAGTACCAGTACACCAGAGTGAAGGCTGCAGCGGCTGTTTCCATTTTCCAAACCACACTTCCTTCTTCTAGACACTTATCTCCTGCTTACTGGAAACTAGAGATACCAGGGGAAGGCTGCAGCCTTTGCCTTTGGTGCAGTAGCATGTTTGGAATCTGCTTTCTGGAACTGAAACACGGGGCAGCCCTTAGGAGCAACAGCTGCGACTCTGCTCCTGCAAAAATCAGCACTTACACTTCAAATATTGTCAAATCCCTGGCAGGAAGGTAATATTGCGCAAGCATGGTCCTGGTCTAGAAATGGCATCTTGGGACACTGCGGGTGCCTTTTGTCTTCATTCTCAGTCAAAACCTCTTCCAGCCCTGCATGCTCAGCCTGCAACGCTAAGTCAAAGGGATTTTTTTGTCCTAGCTCATGCATCAGTGATTGATAATGAAGTTTTGCCATTTGGACTCGGTTACCAACAAGCCAGGAACAGAAGAGATTCTGGCTCGCTGTCTGGCAAAAAGCAGAAAAAAGCTTTTTCTTTTTTTTTTTTTTCTCTGCAATGAGAAAATATTTCAGTAGATAGAACTTTGATAACTCAGAGAAGACAGCTCTGAAGTAAAAAGCTGGGGCACCCTGAAGCAACATGTTTCATCACATCATAAAAAAACCCCTATAAATAATAATAAAAAATATCACAAAGTCTCCTTTCAAAGCTGATAGGTGGGATATGAAGTCAGAGTATCATTCGTCTTAAAACTTGTTAGGGGGAACAGGTGCAAGCGTTGGAGAACTATGGCAACCCAAAATGCACTTGCTGATTACATTGCCAAAAAGAAAATTAAAAATTAAGCAATCTGTAAGTTACAGAGAAATTTTCTGCTAAAATAAGCAGATGTAGCCTGAACTCCCAAGACAAGGACTTAGGTAACAGTCCATCCCAGTTACTTAATATATCAATTTGTCCCTATATTCCAGTCCAGCCCAGAGAATAAAACCTTTCCTAGTTCTAATTTTACTTTAACTTGTATTTTAATGTATTTTCTCAAATGTTTTGTCATTTACACCAGCATTAGCATGCCATACCCCATGCGATTTCTTTTTTAAATTGGAGGAGAGCAGGCTAAAGGGCAACTGAGAAGAGCTACTGGTAGAAGACAGGAACAGCAAGCCCATGGCGGATAGGGCAAGAAAGACTTAAAGCACTTATAACAGCAGCAAGGAAGAGCCAAGACAGATGGGAAGGGTCTCCAGGGAGCAGCGGTGAGAGCGATGCTGTTGGAGGTGTGCTGGGGGACCAGACCTGCCCCGGGGCTGCCAGCGGTAAGAGGATGCTCTCAGATGCAGCCAACTTGTGACTGCAAACTGCTGATGCTGCGCATAGAGCTACTGCTGGCAGGATCAGACCCTCTGCTTTCTGGCAGCACAAGCTCTACGGAACAGTTGCTTTGGTCTCCACTAATTGCTCATAAATAAGGAAGGGTTATTGCAGCAGAGATGTAAGTGAGCCCTTCAAAAGTTACAAGAGCATCATGCTTTGCTTGTGTTGCAGGGTTTTCCCCAAGCAGTGGTTTGATACACAATAAATCTGCTTGCTCACTTCTGGAGCCAATGCTCGTGTGTTTGGAACTCGGTGCCGGCTGTAGCCTGGAAATCCTCCCTGCAACCTCCTTGTGCTTCTTTTTTTTTTTTTTTTTTTATTTCTTTTCTTTTCACAGATGACTGGACTTTGGGACTTGAGGATGGAGAAGGAATAACAAAGGAATAACCATGCATAAAATACAAGCATAACACTATCCCTCTGAGGATACAGGGCTGCCAAAAAACAAGGGGACATACAGAGAAATTCAAACCTACACTTTTAGCCCATTCTGGACTGCACTGGTATTTACATGATTTATTGTCTGAAGATGACACCATTTGTCTCCAGATCTATCATGGATGGAGGTTTCTGTGAATCCAATTAAACCAGCTTTGTCCAGAACAAATATGGCCCAAGCCCTTGCTCCCCCCTAATCCCATGTCATCCACCTTGCTTTTTCAGTGAAAGATCAGCCAAAGACTCTGGGCTAGATCTCATGTCCATGTGGACTGCACCTTTCCTCTCCTCCTTCAGTGTGGAGCTGATCTTGCACAATCTGTGTTTGCTGGAGAGAAACTTAGAAGGGTGTTTTCCCCTGGCAGAGGTGGGGGGACACACGCAGACAGAGCCCTGCCTGTCCTTGGGCAGGGGAGCCAGGACCTCCCAGGCAAGGCTCATGTCCAGCAGCCCCACTGCAGAGCTCCCCATCCTCTGCTGAAAATCAGGAGTTAGAATCAGAGTGGTTTGGGTTGGAAGGGACCCTCAAAGATCAGCTAAGTCCAAGCCCTCTTCCATGGGCAGGGACATCTTCCACTAGATCAGGTGGCTCAAAGCCCCATCCAACCCGACCCTGAAACACTTCCAATGATGCGTCATCCACAACCTCATCCAAACGAAAGGCTCAGGTGGAAAGCCCAATGACCTGAACCCAAAAACAAGGTGGCATCTGGCAGGGCTGCAAGCGACTGTCCCTCTTCAGAAACAATGCCGAAAGCCCCATGCTGGGGTCCCACACAGACCGCCCCATCCTCACCTGCTGCATCCGCAGTGAGTCCAGCTCCCGCTCCAGGCGCGTGCGCAGCCGCCGCTCCATCTGCTCCCTCTTCTCGCAGGCTGCCTGCAGCTGGGTCAGTGCCTGCTGCAGCTTCTCTACCTTCTCCACGTAGGCCTGCTTTCTGCGCAGCTGTGGAGGACAGAGGGTCAGCAGTGCTAGGGGGCACCACACGCCCACCCTGGGCCACTGGGACCCCCGCTCACTTGCAAGTGCGTATGGAGTACAAGGATGGCTTTGGCCATTTACTTCACGGAGTTTCTCCAGGGGAAGGATGGTGCCCCTTTGAAGGGCAAGGAGAGGGCACAGCAGGCATTGCTGGGGCAGCTCTAACCCTTTCAGAGGAACTTCCCAGATCTTCCACCCATTGGGGATTCACTAGCCATGAAACCCCCTGATCATTTCTAAGCAAGAGCTGTCACGTTGGTGGATATTCTTTGGGCAAGCACACAGGCTGGCCTCAGCTAAGAGGAATTCTGGTAGGTTTTATCGACTGGTGACACTCAGCACATTGTCTGCACCCAAAGAGAGTCTCTTCTTTTCAACGCTGTGTATCTGCTCAACACAGGTGGAGCGAGCAGAGTGCCAGAAGCGCTCCACCTGCTCTATCCTGCTCACAGGCTTGGCCATGCCGATGTATAGATGTGCTGGCAACTAAAGTCAGGCCCTCCTTATGTATTTAATGCAATTATTGAAGAGATAAACAAGACACAAGGATTTTGTAATACCGGGTTTTACGGACAGAGATTGCTCAAGCGGCATACCTGAAAAGGAATTTACAAGTGGACTGCAGATGTTCAGGGTGCTTAGC
The DNA here is from genome assembly GCF_000699245.1 of Pterocles gutturalis. Classification (NCBI taxonomy): domain Eukaryota; kingdom Metazoa; phylum Chordata; class Aves; order Pterocliformes; family Pteroclidae; genus Pterocles; species Pterocles gutturalis. Next base: position 54,550 of record NW_010098360.1, read on the forward strand.
AGCCATTCCCACTTTTTCTGGCCTCCTACCATGCCACTGGGCACTGACTGACACCACAGGGTATCATGCTCAGAAGCAGCTGGCACGCTTGAGAACCCTCGGGGAGAGGAGGCTGAAGACACTGGACACCCTGGGCATCAGCTGTGTCAGGCGCTGGAACAGGCAGCAAAGCCTGTGCTGAAACCTGAGTCCCAGCCAAGACCTGGCACTGAGAAGGGGTGAGCCCACAGGGGCCAGGCACACCTGGGTGTCTGTGAGCAGTCCTTTCCTCCAGGGAGCACGGGAACTTACCCATGGGGACACGGCAGTGGGGTCTGCCTGCTCTCCCCATGGGCTGCAGTCCCGGCCTCAGGAATCCCAGTTCCCCTCTTCTCCCCCTGTCTATTGTCATTAATTTTCTCTTCATAAGCATGAATAAATTCACCTTTCTAAAGATATCTGCCCTGTAGTAGAGAAAGCAACAGTGCACAGAAATTGAAGCTGTAAACCCTAAAAGACCTCGATGAGCCCCAAAAGACCCCAGAAGACTCTGGACTTAACTCCCTGACTCAGAAAGGGAGGGTGAATCAGTTTGAATGATGGACCACACAGACTTTGCCAAGCCTCAGCTGGACCCCATCCGCAGCCTGGGGTTTAACGAGGGATGCTCAAGATCATTGCCATGATCACTAACATCCTCTTTAGGACTTCTAGTCTCCCTCATTTATTTGTACATTTGTTTGAGATCTGAAGTTTTTCAGAAGCAAAACAGGAGACAGAAAAACACATTAACCCCAGTCGACACTGGGGAACTAGATAAATAAGAGAGGCTGGAGAGGTGCTGTGAGCTGACAAGGCCAGGGGCAAAACCATATCCTAGTGCCTACCTCTTTTTAAAGTACTTAAATCACTATTAAAATTAACTGCAATGTGGGTTATGATACAGGAGCTATGGCCAGAAAATACATGTGTCTAAACATCTAGGGGTTGTAGTGAGAAGTTTGCTGGCTTGTTCCTGTGCATGTGGAGTAAATAAACACCAGTGCTGGGTCCCTCTGGCTCTGTGGGGCTCCCCTTAACCCAGAGTCCTCTGCTTAGCCCAGGTTCCCATGCTGCAAATAAGCGTGTTTTTTTTTTCCTTGTGTGATGCTGGATTCACGTAGGTCCCCTCCCACTGATTACAATGATAATAAAATCACTTTTTCTTGAAATTCTTCTTCTGCCACCCTAAATGTCACAGCTGAAGTGAAATACGAGCTTGTTCACAGCAAAAGCAAAGCTTGGCCTAAAGAGCCAACGACTGGCAGCGTGACCTCCCTAGCCCTGCTGTAATCCAGGCTAACGCTTACGGCTCACAGGGCTTTCCATGAAAATTAATGAGATTATAATCCCCACTAGCCTCTGGCAGCAGCACGAAGACTGCATTCCTCAGGAGCTCACGACTTGGCAGGACAGACAGAGCAGTGGCTTCTTGCTGAATGTGCTATTTTGGCAGCAGGAAGGTGCGTGTGCCACCTCGCAGCCCTGCCAGTGTGGATGAGAGAGGGGAAGGGGCAGGACACGGGGGGAGCAGATGTGGTCTCCTGCCAAGAAGGGGCCCCAGACTCAAATTTAAAAAAAGCTGGATGGCACCTGGAGAGGTACCAGTCCATCCTCCCACTGCAAGGTAGGATCAACTCTACCTAAAACCTGGTGTATGTCTGTGTTATCTGTTTACCTTCCAGGGGTAGGGACTCCACAACCTCCCCTTCGAACTACTTCACAGCTTATTTTCCTTTACTGACAGAAAACGTTTACCCTAATACCTAATCTGGCTTTCTCTTACGCAATTTAAGCCAACTACTTCTTGTTCTGTTTTCAAATTATGATCTACTAGAGCAAGAAGCATTTAATGAAACAATTCACATATTCACAAGATCAGCACACTTGCGTGAACACTGCCCTTGTCCCAGGGATTAGGAAAACAAAGAGGAAGAGCTAAGGCTAAAAGGGGATGATCCAAGCAAATAAATCTGAATAAAGACAAGTGGGTCTTGAAAAATATCTGTACTAGGGACGTAACTCCAGTTTGAGCTATAGAATATCTATTCTATAGACATGAGATTTGAGTTAAAGACTTTAAGAGATGGAGAATCTACTGTCACTCTAAGTAGGTTGTTTCAGTGTTAATAACTCTTAATAATAATAACTCTAACTCTTAATTTCCAGCCTGGTTTACTCAGCTTCAGTCCCCAAACACTGCATCTCATTATTTCTTCTTATGCTAAAGAGCAACGTTTAATCTGGCTGACAGCAATCCCTTCTTCATGTTCATATGCATGGACTGGAGCTCACCCATCTCTTCACTTTAATTGTTCCCTGCAAAGAACAGCTTCTGGGCCCTAAATAAATTCTACAGCTCTTTTCTGAACCCTCTCAAATTATTCAGTCTTCTACCCAAAGCATGGACCAGACACGCGATTCCAGCATCAGTCTTCTACATGACATGTGGTGATAATACCACCTACATATTTTTAAATTAAATCCATCTAGTAGCAGGCACTCAGGATAATGTAGATTTAAACAGTATGCTATGTTATGTTAATTCAACTTAGTAGCTACTGCTTATTTCTCAAGCTTTGTTTTAAAAAGCTTTTAAACTTAATTACATTCTGGTGGTAGAGGAAATCTATGTGGATTTACAAAGCAGTGCATGAGGTAGAGCTCTATTAATAACAACAGTTATTTTCATTTCAGTAATTTAGTGTCTCTTTCAATATATGCCAAATTATAGTAAGAATCCCTGCTTTAAGATGAAATTTCAAAACTTCAACAGTATCTGCCACATGTGTGTCAAATTTTGCACCAGAAACACTGATGACTGTTGAAAAAATAGTCTGACCTAGTGATGATACAGGCCAAAAGCAAGGGGAAGGGAGCGCAGGAGCTTGGGTACATGCCAGCAGCCACATTTTAACTGCACATCAGCCAGGCTGCATGGCATTGCCTATAAATAATTAAACCACAGCAACTGGTAGAAAATTCATTTTAACTTGCTTTAAACCAAAAAAAGACAGTTAAACACTCCCAGGTCAACATGGGTTTGCTCAGGCTGAGGGCTCTGACAGACAAATTCTGGCAAATACAGTTGCATCACCTCCACATGTTGTCATCCCCGAGATCTACCACACCCTGGTCAGGAGGTTTCCACCTCCGTAACATCTACCATGCCCAGATCAGGAGGTTATGACCTCCATAATACCTACTATACCCTGGGCAGGAGATTACCATCCTCTGTAACATTTACCATGCCCACGCATGGAGGTTAGCAGCTCTCTAGAGGGGAACGTTTGCCCTCTCCTCAGCTCCACCAGTCCACAATCCAGAATCTGAGCTCCGATCCCCAGCAGAGTCACATTTCTGCTGGATGCCTAGATAAAGAACTGCAAAGCTCTTACAGACAAAGCCCTAAGGCTGCAGATATATTTACTACAACCCAGCAGGCACAGCATAGCTTCTTACACCACCTGCCTGGAAATCTGCATTTATGCTTCTGCTGCCTTCACCGGTGCGTATTCAGCAAGCCGATGTAATCTGCCAATACCACACTGACAGGCTGTGGAGCAGCCAGGAGCTAAACATATTTCTTCCCACCCCCTGAGTGATGCTGGGACTGCAGGAGCAGGTGTTGCTGCTTAAAACATTCCTTTATTCAGCCACCTTGTAATGAAATGCAAATTGAAAACCTCTGGTTGCCTTTAAAGGAAACAGTGTCAAGTGAATTCCATACAGATTAAAGGCATGTTAGCTCCTGCAGCAACCCCAAAGGGACTGCCCCAAAAACACTGGGACCGTGAGCAGTTAAACTTTATGTGATCCTCTTCTTGCTGCTGAGTGTATCCACCGGAGGCAATGGAGTTTTAAAAATGTTTCTAAATAGGAAGTCAGAATGGTCTAATGGTCAGGAACAAAACAGCAATGCCTTCAGCACTTACATATAGTACCTTAAATCTTACAGACTCTAAGTAACCATTAGTTAGCCTAACAGGGGGTCTGTCATGCTGGATATCCCAACAAAAAACATGCAAATATCACTGAGGTCAATTCACCCTTCATCATCCCATGACAAAACTGCACTGAAGTTACTTGTAGGTATTTGAGAAAGGACCTTCCCTGCTCCTCACAAGACCCCTTGCACCCCTGCACCCATCTGGCTCCTGTGGATTCACCCCCAGGCCAGCCCTGGGGAGGGTGCAGGTGGGAAATGAGGCACTGAAGAAGAACAGACCTGCACAAGATCATGTCAGCAGTCTGTGCCAGAGCCCGAACCACTACCAAGCCTGCTAGGTGAGCATCCTTCTCACCAATGCCCTGCCCACTCAGATAGTAAAGACTATTTTATTCCCTCTTTGTTGGTCACAGGGCTAGAGATTTTAGGGCCAAAAAGTGTGTTTTGACAGTCTTGCCTGATCTGCCAGAGTGCACAGACTTTCAATTAGTTATTAAATCCACACCTTTTGGTTGAAGGTCTTAAGGAACAAAATAAATTGAGATTCAGAGATCTTCCATAATGGAGAACTGACATCGCCCTTAGTTATAGTTAAAACTGAGCATTATTTCCACTTCAAATTTGTGTAACTCCAGCTTCCAGCTACTAGATGTTGTTCTGTACTTGCCTGTCAGTTTGAAGAGCCCTCTGTACCTGGGATTTCTCTTCCCATCTGAATACGTGTTTTCACTATTGGGCTTATAGGAGCCTTAAAGACCTCTTGGGGGTTTTGCACAGATGGCAATTCTTGGGTCTCATGGTATGATAGGTCTTTTCCAGCTCTCACATAAAACCTGTAGCTCTTTGTAGCTCTAAATCCTGGAAGGTCTGCCTCCAGCCAGAGCTGTCAGTTCTTTTAAGAACACTGTTCAGATGTGAAGTTATCAAGCCCTGCACTGCTAGGCTGCTGTGCACACCTCAAAAGCCTCCTGGCATTCTTTGGGGAGAAATAGGAGGCACCAACATCACATGTTGGTATCACAGTCCCAAGTCAGTGAGTAGTCAGCTTTTTATTTGGTATTTCTGTTAAGTCTGATCATTACCTCAGCCAGCAGCTAGCCGAGTTTGGTGTTGCTCCTGGTTACATGCTGAAGACTCCGCTCTAAAAACGTCTATGGCTATGGTCTCCTTTGTTTGCTTGTTTAGCTCAGTATTGTATGACTGCATTTTCTCTACAAGAGGGCTGGTGCAAGGAGAGCAGGAAGACCTGCCACATCATGGCTACAAGAGATTCAGGACTTGGATAGAGAAATGCCTAACCATGAGCCACCGCTACAGGAATGTAGCCCATGCCTCACCTCCTCTTCCAGTTTGATGACCTTGGCTTGCGCGTTGTTTAGGGCCTGGTCGAGAATTTCAATGTGCCTCCGCTGGTCCTCATTGGCAGAGCGCACAGCTGCCAGCTCCATCTCCAACTTCTCCTTCTCCTTCAAGTGCTCTTTGTCTGGAAAAAAGACAAGAACAAGAGCTGCTCCAGGAGGACAGCTCACAGGCCCTGGAGCATGTGCCAGAGCTAAGCTGCCATGTCCCTAGAAAATCAAAAATTATGTGAAGCTGCAGCGAGTGGGGCCATTACAACACAGAGCTGAGACACAGCGGACAAGGAGTTTCTACTGCCAAGGCTCAGCCCCTCAATGCCCAGCCTTATGTGAGCACCAGCAGCAGCCTGGGCTACCTCTGCACTGGCAGAGCTTGTAGACCTGAGCACTGCCTCATCACTGTCCATTCTGCTGAACTACTAGCACATTCCCCAGAAAAATTTTGGCTTGCACAAGCTACTCCTTTCCCACGCAATGCCCAGGCCCTGCTTGAGGACAGCCTGCGTCGAGGAGTGTTTATAGCTGCAAGCTTGGATGCTGCTGTGATTCTCTAAAAGGGGCAAGAAACCTCAGTCATGTGGATGCCGGCTGTGGCGTGCCTGGTCCATTTTATTTGCAAGGATGGAGATCATGAGATACAGAACATGTGAAGAAGCCAAATAACAAACACTGATCTGTGCTGGACAGCGGGGAAAGCAATAAGGAAGAATAACATAGGAGGCATCTGAACAGGCTCTCTCCAGCCATACAGAGAAAGAGGGACTGTGGGAGATATTCCAACCCCATGGGGGCCCTGGGTGACTTTCCAGTCCTCCTCTAAGGGTCCCGAAATTGGTGCTTCTCCCTTACCAAGTGCCTTAAGGCACCAGGAGTGGGACTCAAACATGTAGATAACCTCTGTGCCCTGGCAGTGCTGAGAAGCCACTTCAGGGAACATGAGCACTGCAGGCCAATCACTGGATTCCCAAAGTTGAACCACAAACAGTTAATGAGGAAGCAGGGGATGGAGGTTTCATTCAGTGAAATCTGAGATTACAAAATCTGGCCTTCATTCTGAATGACAACAGAAATAGAGCACTTGGCAAGCCTCCAGGATGGAAAATTTCCTCCAAAAATTAATTTGGCATCAATTAAACGTTGTTTTGATTCTTGACTTTTTAAACACAGCATTACAGAATTTATTATTTTTTAACTGAAGTGAGAAGTTGCTCCAAAAACATTGAAACATGGAACATCTGCCCATAATATCCACCCATCACACCCAAGCATGACCACTCAAGCTGGAAGCCCCACTATCCACCTACCCCCAAGGACGGTCAGGAAACTTCACGCAGCTGAAGTCAGTCCATTTCAGACCTGAACTACCCCCAGAAGGGCCTCATTCTTCCTTGATTACCGGTGGGATGAGAACAAGTTCAATTTACGTAGTACTGGTAGGTGCCTGCAGTGAGGTGAGACGTGTATGAGCTGAGCCACGTGGAACGTGGCCCAAACCCACCCAGCTGTCTTTCCATTTATCATAAAAGGAGGAATTCAGCACCTCACAAAAACATTTGATGGATGGACCACCCTCTGGATAAGGAATTGGCTAGATGGTCACACTCAGAGGGTTGTGGTCAATGACTCAATGTCCGAATGGAGACTGGTGACAAGTGGTGCTCCTCAGGGATTGGTACTCGGACTGGTGCTATTTAACATCTTTGTCGGTGGCATGGACAGTGGGATCAAGTGCATCCTCAGCAATTTCGCTGATGTCACCAAGCTGTGTGGTGCAGTCAACACACTGGAGGGAAGGGATGCCATCCAGAGGGACCTGGACAGGCTTGAGAGGTGGGCCCATGCCAACCTCATGAATTTCACCAAAGCCAAATGCAAGGTCCTGCACATGGGTCGAGGCAATCCCAAGCACAAATACAGGCTGGGCGGAGAGTGGATTGAGAGCAGCCCTGAGGAGGACTTGGGGGTATCAGCAGATGAAAAACTGAACATGGGCCAGCAGTGTGCGATGTCCGGAAGGGCCACCGGGCACCTGGCCTGCATCAAGAGGAGCGTGGCCAGCAGGTCGAGGGAGGTGATTCTGCCCCTCTACTCTGCTCTCGTGAGGCCCTACCTGGAGTACTGCATTCAGGTCTGGGCTCTGCAACACAAGGAGGATGTTAAGCTGTTGGAGCGGGTCCAGAGGAAGGCCACAAAGATGATCAGAGGGCTGGAACACCCTCCCTATGAAGACAGGCTGAGAGAGTTGGGGTTGTTTAGCTTGGAGAAGGCTCCAAGGAGACCCTATAGCGGCCTTCCAGTACCTAAAGGAGGCTACAGGAGAGATGGGGGGGGGGAATTTTTACAAGGGCATGTAATGACAGGATTAGGGGTCATGGATTTAAATTAGAAGAGGGCAGATTTAGACAAGATATTAGGAAGAAATTTTTCACTGTGAGGGTGGTGAGACACTGGAACAGGTTGCCCAGGGAAGCTGTGGATGCCCCATCCCTGGAGGTGTTCAAGGCCAGATTGGATGTGGCTTTGAGCAACCTGGGCTAGTGGAAGGTGTCCCTGCCCATACCAGGGGGGTTGGAACTCCATGATCTCTAAGGTCCTTTCCAGCCCTAACCATTCTATGATTCCCTGGCAGCAACACTGCCACACCGGCCTCTGCAAAGCCCACAAGCAAAGCCCAGCGAGTGCTGTGCACACCACGCCACTGACTGCCACCACGAGCCATCTTGGTGTGACATGCCCTTAATCTTCCCACATCAGCAAGAAATTGTATACTGGACATGCAGGTCTCCTTCAACACAAAGCCATTTACTTCAATCAGATTCACCAGAAGGAGCATTAATATGTATTTTACAGAAGTGTAAATCTGGACAAATTATCAAGCAGCTACTTTCCCTAGAGGGTGGAGAAGCTGGAAGATGAATGCTATTTCAGCCCTATGGCACTCCACCATCTAATGTTGGGATCGCACTTTGTGTGCTTCAAATTTGAAACCCGTGCTACACGAGGACAGCACATAGGAAAACAGGACTCGGGACCTTCACTTTCAACTTCCATCCAAGGAACTCGAAGCACTCCGCTTGCTCTGCTGCATTACATTTTCTATCTCCCCCTAAAAGGAGGACAAGATTATGCTGTACACAAAATGACCATGGAACCCACTGGAAAGATGACAGGAAAAATTTACTTAATAGCTCTCAACACTTCTCCGTGTCAGCTGCTTCCTGCAAAATGCTGGAGGCACATTTTATAGGTACTTTCCTATATTGCACTAATTTTTAGTAAAGATGATCTTTGTTGAACATACCTTAAATTCTCTTCAAGTACATACAGGTATCCTTAAAGTCTAAAAATACTGTTTTACTGTGCTACACTCGCATGTACCTTCTGCCCAGGCATGTGCTTTTTCCCTAACAGACTCCAGCTAATAACTATTTCTATTTTCTGGTGGGTCACTGCTACGTCCCATTACTGAACAGTCCCCAAAAGGCTCCTCTGCTGTGGTTTACAGTTGTGATCTCACAGCTTTCCACCCACTGCCTCTGACTGTTGTACCTCAACACACTGAGGACATTACACCGATACTCCATGGCTGGGTAGAAAAAAGAGGAGATAAAGCCAAAAGCCTGCTTTGGTGCTTCACAAACAGGCTTTCTGAGTTGTGAACTGGCTAGGTACACCAAGGGTAAACCAGTCTTGAATTTGCTTTGAAGCAGAAACATTAGACAGAAGGATACACTCAATCACTGCCACCCCTTCACTACACTCAGATGTGAGCCCCAGCTTTTCACATAGACCTCCTGCTTAACAGAAGGTTTTGATCTGATCAGTCTTGAAAGAAAAACAAGAAATATGTTGTAAACATACCACTTACCTATATCAGTTGAATATGTGCCCTCAAAGCCACCCATAACTAAAAACTACATTATAGATAGTACAGGTCCACCCTGCATGCTCCATGAGGAGTGGCTGTGTTAACCCCTGGCTGTTTGGTCATCCCAGGCAAATGCCAAGAGAGCTCCTCGCAATCTTTTCCTCCTGCAGTTTTGCTCACAAATGGCACATTGCCAACAGCTCTCTGGAGTGTGGACCACGCCAACACCAAGGAAAGGCTGAGAAGCTGCAGGAGGTTGTGCTGAAGGTCCTTGAGTTCGTTTTCTCATGTGTTGATTAACAGGGATTCTGCACTGGAATTATTATGATCAATTGTAACGTACTTAATGGTACATGGTTACTTGTGGTCACTGACCTAAGCAGGGATGCAGAAAGGTTTGATGCTCTGCTGTTAGAGGAAGGCACCGAATCTCCATCAAAACACATGACGGCTTAACTTAGCCAACAAATATTGCAAGCAGCTTAAGCATGGTCTGATTTACAGTTAGGATGCTTCCATTTGTATGTCATAAAGTACAAGTCAGGGGAGAATTTCCCCTTCGTGTGTTGAAAACTGAAATCAGATTTCCCACTCCTCTTCCCTTTGGAGGGCACGGTGACATATGTAGAACATATGCATTTTTCCATATGACACCTTTTCTTCAGGCTGCTGTGCCCTGCGTGGGTGCCCTTGGCTCCGGTTGCAGGGGGGGCAGTGGCTCCCCACCTTCCTGCATGCAGCTCACAGCTGTGAAACAAGAAGGCAAGGAGCTCCCTTTCACTTGCCCCTGAAACTTCTGCCTTTGCCCTGATTATTTCCTGTCTTAATATCAAATGGCTCTCAGCTTGCCCAAAACCTTGCTCTCAAAAACATCTACTGTAAGCATTTTCTTTGGTTGGATTCATTCAATGGGAATATTTCTTTGCCTGGGGTATTTGGGACAGAGATCTACGCACAAGTCATACACGGCACATCCACCGCGCTCTCCCAGAAAGCATGAGGTTCTAGCAAAACACTGCCAAAACAGTCTATGCATCCCCACTAATGGGTGCAGAGCCACCTGGATGGGCACAGACCTTGATCTGCCTCAGACACCTGAAAAAACAGCTCCTTGGAAGAAGGCCTGCTCTGAGAGTGGCTGTAAGTCAAGAAATCCCAGAAAAACACACAGAATTCTCAGACTCCACCAGAACAAATTTCTCCCATGATATGGTGTATCATAAACTTTCTCTCTGCCTTATGCCCTTGAAACCATCCTCAGTCTTCTTGCCTCTCCTTTTCCACAGCATCTCTCAGCCTCCTCCTGCCTGGCTCTTCTCTCATCTGTATGGGCCCATACGCCTTCATCAGTCATTGCTTCATGTCTTTCCTTAAAAGAACCTTTTTCACTGACTAACCATCACATATTTATCATGGAACTAGTAGGCTGTGAGTTCTCTCCTACCACCGAGACAACGGTGGCATTTTCCTTAGGCACAAATGCCTAGCACTTAATACTTTGAGGCATGCAGCCTGGCTTTGCCTACTATTATGACAAAGAACAAGAGTTTTTGTCACCTTCAGTCTCCATCTCAGAGCACACGACCGCTCTGTGCTGTTGCACTGCTGATGGGAGTGCTCTGCAAGGAACTGAGAAATGATCCCTGCATGTCCTGCCTTGCCAGACTTCTTTTTCAGGGATTTTTTCCTATTACTGGAGTTTTACCATGGTATTCATTCTGCATTTGCAGTATTACCAAGCATGAGTGTTAAAAAAACCTCATGAGTTTTATCTTTCCTTCTTCATCTCATCATGAGACTGGCTTAAAAATGACAACTTTTAGGAACCTGCTGATGTTGGAGCCTTTTTATATAACTTGGGTTGGGGATGCTAAGGGTTATGTTTAGAGGATGTTTTCCATAAACATAGGGACTAGAAATCTGCTTTTACTAATGAAAACTAAGATTTGCATTTACTAATCTGACTTAACAAGCTACTACCCTTAGGAAAAAAAAAAAAAAACAAACGGGAGTTTCACGACAAAATTGCAACAGCTGATGGGAGTGCATGTAGGAACCATTTTTTCTCTTCTAAAAATGACTGTTTCAGTCTCAGTAGACAAGTGTGCACACATCAGCTAAACCAAGCTGGACCCCTTCTCTTCTCAGTTTTCTGTCCAAGCATCCCTTCAAAAGACAGGAGGGTACAGACTATGCTTGCAAAATCTGCAGATTGGTAGTGGGGTGCAACCCTCGTCATGGTGTGCCCCTGGGGACAACTCACAAACACCAGTGTATAAATGCAGTCAGCCACGGAGGATTTCCAAGCAAAACCTTTTATGGGCTCTGAGAGGGGTATTTTAGGCTGACACCCTGATATCGAGGCCTTTACTGTGCATGCTCCAGCAGCCGAAAGAACACGACTGAAGAGGACCTGCTTTACATGTGCCCATTTTTCTATTCTTGGAAGCACTCTGCATTGCATTGGTAACATTTAGCTCTCTGGGCCAGCCAGGAGACACTCCAAGCATCCAGCCCATCTTATGTGATAGGATCCAAAAAGCTATATTTGTTCATAAGCTGTGAATTGATAGCAGTAATATGCTGAGTGCACAACGCAAAGTTTTATTGCTAAATATTTATCAGTAGAACATGTTTATGCGCTAGAAAATGACTCAAATTGAGTCCATTCTGGGGATTTAACTCCCCCCCTGTAGCTACCAGTATATGGGAACACTGACAGGTTGTCTCTATACAAAGACAGAAGACCCCAGTCTGCAATTTGCACTGTGCAACTTACCCCATATGAACCCTTCCCAAGGATGACAAGACTTGCATAGCAATGCTATTTTCTTAACAGATCATCCCTTTGGCTTCACAGCAGAATCTATATGCCTTTGTGACATCTGCTAATATGGCAAAGATAATGCAGTCATGGAAAAGATTCTCTTCTGGTTTGTGCACGCATGCACCAAATTATTAGCGAAGCTGCTGTGCTGGCATGGTCACTGCTGGTGGGAGCTAGGAGAAGGCTCTCCTGCATTTGGAGCAGCTGGTGGACATCACAGGGCTCGCAGCGAGGCACAGCGAGTGGTATCAAACACCACGCTGCTAATGGAGGTGGCCAGTTCTCCACCTAAGGATTTGCAGTTGCAGCTCATCTTCCAAGGATGCAATAAATAAAACTGAAGGATCAGTTGTACACAGCATTTAGCTTCAATAGGATTTAAGCCTGCAAGATACCGCACAGCTCCCAGGGGGTCAAGCCCTTCTGGAAGCCTGATGAAGATTCTCAGGATACTCGAGAAGCCACGTGCTGTCATGCAGCATCCAGCTGCTCGGGTTTCGGTTGGGCTGATCACATGGAGCTGTCAGCACATGGCAGTGAAATGCTGCAGCACTGTGCTCAGTCATTACGGAAGCCTAAAACTTGACAGGAATGGATGTTTTTCATAGAGGTAGAAGTTGTAAAATCTTCCATCCTTTGTGAAAAGGAGGGTCCAGGACAAGTCCCTGACAACAAGTCAACAGAGGTTGCTCTGGGCTTATCCCAGCCAAGAGAAGAATCTTGTTCCTCTAAAAAGCATGCATCTCCAGAGATGGTCCCTGCAAGCAACACTTCAAAATTTCAGATAAATATTTATCAAAAATAAGCTAAGTTGTGTTACCATTAACTCCCACTGCCTGGTTCTGGTGCTCAGAGAGAAAAAAAAACAGCCTAAACAATCCTGTCTGCAGCTTAAATGAGAGTATGTGACAAATTAGCTGAGTAAAACCAAGCCATAAGGACAATAAAACTAATAGCAAAGTGTTCACCTCCATTCCAGCATGTATATATGTGTGCATATGCATATATGCACCTTCAAAACAGATTAGCACAGTACTCACTCTGAGTGACATAAAGGCCCTCTGTTGACTTATCCTCATGCCCATCGAAGTCTCTGCTGGCTAGCTGCCTATTGGCTGTCTCCAGTCGTTCTGCAAAAAACAGGAAATACTTTAGGTATAAATATATGTATATAAAATTGTAGGTCAACCAAGAAAATAAGATGCATGCCAGCAGAGCAGTATAAATAGACTCTCTGAAGGAGTACATTAAAATGGAGGCTGACACATACATAAAAGATGAGGCCTTTGACCTCTTCCATGAATCTGTGTTGTTCAGATTTACAGAAACTGGGGAAAAAGCCTCTGCCATCCGTGGCTGATGTGTCCAAGCAGTTCATCTCTCATGCTGTCCAAAATGCGCAAGACATTTGCAATCTGAGTTACCCAGCTTTGCAAGGGGATGGGTGCCTTCCTGCAGTGGAGTGCGGCCCCTGGGGGAAGGCAGTCCTCAGCCTGATGACACAGATCCTTGGGGATGCCCTGGGAATGGAGCAGTTTTCTGCAGCAGGGGACACACTTCCCTGGGAAGGGCCTGCCTTCAGGTGCCCCCCTCCTCCAAAAAGACCATCCAGTCCCCTCCCACTGTTGCAAAAAGCATGAGCCAGCTTGCACAAGGCATCTCGCTGCCCAAAGACATATCAAAGTACTCCCATCAGGCATCTGGACAGGTAATAGCTCAAAGTCAAAGTCATAGTCAAAGGCAGCATCTGAAGCTGATTCATATTTTGCCAGAGGTTTTCTTTGCAACTGAGGGGGGTAACAGAAGTTTTGTCTTTTGCCAATGAGCAGGGCATGATTTCTCAAGAAGTTTCTCTAAAACGTGCGTGAACCCATTCCTTTAAAGCCTGCTACTCTGGAGCTTGTAAGAAGTGAAACACCATGTCAACCGGGGGGAAAAAACCCCACACAAGCAAGCGTAACATACCACGGAGATCCCTGTTGAAGTCATGAAGTCTCCTAATTTCTCCTTCGAGTTTGTTTCTCATCGCTTTGTCCAGAGACTCCCTCTTAGTGGTGGTCTTGACCAGGCCCTCATAAGCTTCTGAAATCCTTTGAATCTCTATTTCAAACTGAAAGGAGAGAGAGCTCCTGTTAAAGCCCAACAGGAACACATCCCATCCCAGTGTTTGCCCAGCACATTTCAATGGGGTGCAGGGGTTGGGGCAATGCCTGTGCTGAGTGTGACAGCAGCCACCAACTCTACAATGACCAATCTTCTTGGTGGAGGATGGCACAAAGCCCCAGTGGTGCTGGAGATGCCTGCAGTGGGGAACTATTGCTGAACACCTGCAAATGCCCCGTGGGGCAGCTCACCATGCCACAACACCCTGCAACATCCCGCTGGCAGCTCCCAAATGAGTTCGGGATGGGCCAGGCTTGATGTAACTGCTTGGTTGTCTTCACTCTAAAACTGAGGTAGCTGCTTTAACACCATCCAAGAGGAGAAGTGAAGGAAATGGAGTATTTGTGTGGACTGTATTCTTTCATTTAAAGAGTTTTAGGAGGTGAGATGTATTATTCTGCCAGACCCTTGATCCAATACTTAGCTCTAAGCTCTGCGGGCCACCAGAACTGCTTTAGGCTCGGCTCTGACCAACAGACCAAACCAGTTGGTTTGGGTTTTCACTCTTCTTAACTTCATCTCCTTGAAATCTGGCAAACTTCAGGCAAAGCATGCAGAGGAAGCCCTCAGTGGTGAACTTGCAACTTAAGACCCTAACCCAAAAAACTGACAGGAGGGCAGTCCCAGGCAGTGTTTTGCTGTTCATATCAATCCCATCCTTCTAACAACCTAATGTCTTGTTAAGTATTTTGCTGAAATGATTGTTGCAGGAATGATCAACACCAATATGGGAATCTGCTCCTTCATGTCCAACCCTTGTATTTGTGGAGAAAAGCTTGACAAAGTGCACAGGCTGGAAAATCAAGAGATATATCTAGCCTCCCACGTACCTTTCTAAATCTGGCACTTTTTTAGCCCCTTGAATTATGTGTGGGTGGGATGGATTCATGATTTGTGAAGCCAGTGTGCGAGCCCACCTCCACGTGCTGTGGAGGTAGGTGCCCCTCCAGGGCTCGTTAAGCTTTAGGTGTAATTTGCCAGCTGCAGCACTTGCAGAATAAAAGCTCCAGGGATGCTGGAGCTGTCACCCCACTGCCTGTATAGGAAGCTGCATCCAGGCTGCAGCAGCCTGGACCTGTGCTTCCCACAACACTGGGACCACTCTGTCTCGATATGGCCCATCAGCACACAGCACCTCGGAACCATGCATGGAGGAAAGCCCAGCAGAACCATGATGGGGAAATCCGGTTACGTTCCCCAATTTCTGCCTTCAGCTTCCTCAGACACAAAAGCTGAAACAACTGTCAATGTGGAAAGCCCCCAGCGCAGTCCCCGTGACACCCGCAGCTTTGGGTTAGTACCTTGCTGGGTGTCACATCACCTACCTCACACTGGTGGCGATTTAACAGCTCACAGGTATTTCACACACATACAAGCTGCTCCCCTACATGCGTGACATTAAACGGTACCATGTGTAGATTAGTTCTCAGCTGACAATTTTCTGCAGCTCCAAGAAGAGGATGATGTGTTGAACTGGTTGTATCCCACACTATGACACTCCTCCTTGTTTTTTTAAAGCAGGAGCTCCAGGAAGCACCGTTACATTTTCTCTAACCATATCTAGAAAAGCAGGTCCTTCTTCCCCACCCTGCTAATACATGGCCAGACACCAAGTGTGTTCCCACCATGAGGACAGCACGCTTGGAGAAACAGTGCATAAATCCAAACCTGTTTGAAATTCAGACTGAACCTTACTGTTGTTCCAAAAAAGTCAATGAGTTTTATCTTTCCTCATATGCATGGCAACACAAGCTTGTACAAAGCCTCATCAAAAAGTTTGAACTTTTTTGAGAAAATCACCTCAAAGCTGTGCCAGGGAAGGTTTAGACTGGACATTAGGAAGCATTTCTTTACCAAGAGGGTGGTCAAACACTGGAACAGGCTTCCTAGAGAGGCGGTCGATGTCCCAAGCCTGGCATTTGGACAATGCCCTTAACAATATGCTTTAATTTGGTCAGCCCTGAACTGGTCAGGCAGTTGGACTAGATGGCTGTTGTATGTCCCTTCCAACTGAAACAGTCTATTCTTATTCTATGACTATGACCTACAATCAAAAATCTGTTTCAGGTGAATTTTCCAGAATCAAAATAACATGTTGATTAGCTACTCCAATAACAGTATAGTTTCAGCTACTTGATTCTGTCACAGCTTCTTCTTAGATCAGTGTGACCTCCACTAGTAAATTTTTTTTCTTCCTGTAAGTAGTTAGAGGCTATATTCAAGCTACCTTGTATTGCTTTCCTTCACCATTTAAGCAGATTGAGCTTCCCTCTCCTTGAAATGAATGACTGGCTTAGCAAAAATAATTTTTAAAGCACTTTCCCGAATCCTTAACTACATGATCCCACCCAGACACTGTGCTCAGCTGGGTGCCCTGACAAGCATTGGTTCCTGTGCCTCCCCTCTCCTGGGTGAGCCATTATCTGGAGGAGAAGATGCCTGCTCCAGAGAGCTCCTACCACAGCGAAGCAGATTTGCTAACATGGCAGGGCACTTTCACAGCCCACAAGTCCTTCCCAATACTGCTGGTTACCACAAGGGCTCTGCTCTGCCCTTTATCTGACATTATTTCCCAAAACACATCACCACATGGGTCTCCTCCAGCCCCAGAGACAAAGACTTGCTTCAGGAAAAGAAAGAACCTCCACCAGCACTGAACAAAATTAAAGGAGAGCAGAAGAACAGCTGTAAATTGTGTTGGCGTTTCTCAACAGCTCTGGGATTTCCTTCCCCTTCTTTTACGGAGGGGAAAAACCAGCTCAGCCTCTTCTCTGCCTGGTAGCTCCTAGAGCTGACCCACTCAGACAACCCACACACACGGCATGGGGAAGAGCCAGCACAGCCTGGCAATTAAACTTCAGCAAGGTAACACCATCCAACAAAAAACAACAGCAAAAAACCCAAAAAGATAAAAGTAATGCTTTGCTTTTGAAAAAAAATCTCAAAATAAAATGCACACAACCCTTCTTCCCCGTCAACTCTTCTTAGGTAAGAAAACCAGACAACTAATCAAACTGAACAGAGATTAATCACCACCCTGTACCTCTCTGTAAAAAGGCTGTTCAGACACGACTGAGAATTTGATGACCCTCAGGGCTGATCTGTTCGTGTGAATGCCCAGGGAGCCCTTTACACCAAGCTAATTTTCTCTAATTTCTTCTTCTGTTCTGTAATGAATAAAAGTCATGGGAGGGTGGCCCTAGCTAGAATAAACTTGTTACATACAAACAGGAAGTACTCCTTGTGACTCTTCCACTTTCAACAAGAGTGAAGAGTTTTCACACCCAAAGTATGCAATTTAACTCACTGTCACATTTTCGGAGGTGATGTTCAGCTGAAACCGTGGGAACACCGGAGGACCTGCCCTGTCCTTGCGTTCAAACAGAAAAAAAAGCATGGGAGGGATACTGTGTGTTAAGGCTTTGGTTCAGGACATTTTCCTGAAGAAAGAATGCACTTGAGCATGTGTTTTGCTTTAATGCTCCACTTACATTCCCCCAAAGTCAATGGGATTCGAGTCCACGCTCTGTTGACTGAAGTGAGACTTCAGCCCGTGCTTGAATACCTTTCTGTTGGTGTCTGATGCAATCGACTCGCAGGGCATCCAAGATAAAGAGAGAGCCATTTCCAAGAGTGTAAAAGGAAATTGGAATATTTTTAGGGCATCGCACTCAAATACCTTTTACCGAACAACGCAGCTTTTGTAAAGTTAATAGCTGGAATATTTCTTTCTGCCCACGAAGGCCACAGGGAAGTCAGCATTAAAATCTTTGCAGACATCTTCACAAATAGTTAATGTTGCTGTAAAAAATTCTCAGCTAAGTTTAGGAAATTCTGTGAATAAATTCAACTTATCTGGTTGTAGAGGAGGAGGCTGAAAAGATGACAGCAGCTACAAAACAAAAGGTCTCTTTTCTAACCCGTTTGAACAGATTGCCACAGATTTTTCCCAAAGCTGAGGCTGGGACATGGTCTCTCTGAGCTGCCTCTCCTCCTGTGAAGGGTGTCACCAAGAACACCCTGATCCCACACAGCATTGAAAAAATTGAGCTCCTATTTAGACTCCTAAATTCAGAGAGAAAAGACCTGCAACCTAAGCCCATTTGTGCATAAGCAGTGGGAAGACATAAATGAAATAGCAGTGTAGAATCCTAAACAACTCACTTGGCCTGGGCCCCTGGGACCCAAAGCCAGCACATCTGGGGAGCACTTCTGCATTGCCTTCAGTGAGCTCACATTTTTAAGCAACTTCTACTTTGTTTGATTTGACTCTTCGTTCTGTCACCCCAGGCAGTGCAGGACACATTGTCCTTCTCCACTGAAAATGTCACACTTGCACAGACAAAAGAGGGTGCAGGATCTCTTTGTAAAAGGGTTTTGAGCAAAATCTTTACCAAATGGTTCTTTCAGATAAAGGGGCAGTGCTTTTTGAACCAACATGTTCAAAGGTGGGTGTCTAACATCAGCTCTTAGAAACCCATAGAGCAGTTAGTTACTGAAAGCCTTTGAGATAACCAAACTAATGCATGTGCAAACAACAGGCAACACCACCAACAGCTGAGGGCCATGTGAGCACATTGTGGTGGACAAGACTGCTCTGGACAGACATAGCCATGCTCTTCAAACACTTCTCGCCCACAGCTCTGCTGCCTGTACAGACTGTGCAAGACATGGCCACCTCAGGAGCAGATTCTGCCTCTTTCCAAATCCCAAGGAAAGCTCCAGTGAGGCCAGCATGGAAGGACAGAAGGTGAAAATCCTCAGGGACACATGATGAGCTGCCCCGTTTTTCCCTAGAGGACGGGGAGCCCGTGGGCCTTGGGGCACAGGATTACACTTCTGGGAGAACACCACAGAGAGGCAATGGTTAGAGATGGCCACTGGTGCATCCTCACTGCAGTGACATGACTATGAAGAACAGCTTGGGGGACCCAAACACAGAAGCGCCAAGATGGTTGCCCCGCCTAAGCCCCATCCAACCCACCACGTACCTTCT
>NW_010098361.1:0-3708 GCF_000699245.1 Pterocles gutturalis
ACTCGGGGTGTCCCAGACCCCCGCTCCTCCCAGCAGGGTCCTCACATCTCTAGTGGGGTCTGCAGGTAATGCCCCGCCAAGGGAGTTGCTTGGGGTCAGCTGGGTAGGATTTCCAGGGGCTCAGGACTAATAAAGGGAGTTTTTTTTAACACATTTTCCCCCACAAACTCCATTCACTGTTTCAAAGACATCTTCATATCCTGCCCCCAGCTTTTGCTGCAGGGAGGATGCTCCAACCCCTGATTTCTGCCCTGGCTGCTGCTCCTCCCCATCACGCCATTGCATTTGGGGTCACCCCTCCCAGCCCCTTCCAGCCTCACAGGAGCAGCAGAAGGTGACAGCCAGGGTGGGTCTGTGCTCCCACAAACTCCATTCACTGTTTCAAAGACATCTTCATATCCTGCCCCCAGCTTTTGCTGCAGGGAGGATGCTCCAACCCCTGATTTCTGCCCTGGCTGCTGCTCCTCCCCATCACGCCATTGCATTTGGGGTCACCCCTCCCAGCCCCTTCCAGCCTCACAGGAGCAGCAGAAGGTGACAGCCAGGGTGGGTCTGTGCTGCAAAGGAAAACCCCTTCCCACCACGCCAGGGTCACGCAACAGCCTTGCTCGGATGGTGGGTTTAAATCCCAGACATGCCTGAGCCCCAGTCCCCTGTTCCCAGGCAGTGACAGCCCCACGGGGCTCCCTGTCCCCCCATCTCCCTTCTCCCCTGCCACCCAGGTCCTGCAGACAGGGAACACACCATCGTGGAGGGCTGGGAGCCAAAGCAGCTGGAAATGCAGCTGCATTCTGCAGCCTTCAGCACTTTCCCCTGCCAGGAGGGAGCCTGGCCCTGCCCCAGCTCTGCTGCTCAGGCGGGAGGCACCCCGTTATTTCCACCTTGGCCTTTCCCTGGAACTCACCCTGGCCCTATATCAGGAGCGGGAGGGATGCCCAAGGGCTGGCACAGTCCCCATGGGATCCGGGTGCCCCAGCCTCCCCCCGCACCAAGGCAAGTCCCTGGTTCAGATCAGCGATGGAGGCGACAGGGGAAACTGAGGCAGGGGACGCAGCTGTCCCTTGCCTGCACATCCACTGCACATCCCTCCACCGTGGCTATGGCACTGCTGCCCTGCTGCCACCCTGGTGGCGTGGGACGAAACGCGAACAGAGACGCAGAGAGGGACATTCGGTGTCCCTGCAAACCCCCAGCTCAGAAACCAGCCCCCAGGCCTGGGGGTCCCACAGCCCACCTCCCATCCCACCACCCTGCTGCTGACCCCGGCGCCCAGTTTGCAAACTGCTGGTGCCCTCTAAAGGGAGAAGGGAAGGGAAAAGCCCCAGCAGGTTTGTCCCCAGCCCCAGCAGGCTTGTCCCCAGTCCCAGCAGGACAGGCACCCTGCTGCAGGACAGATGTCTTCTGCTTGGGAAACACAGCATGGGGTTTTTTGGTGTTTTATCTTCCAGCCCAGCAGCCCGGTCTTGCCCCGGCTCCAACCCTGCCTGCGAGATGCCAGGGCTGCAGAAAGCTGCAGAAACCTTGGGAGAGGCTTTAAGGGTATAAACTTGAGGTGGTTTTGATTTCTAGGGAGAGTTGTACAGCTCCAAACAGCCAAAACAAAAAAAGAAATGCGCTTCATCAGGATGGTGTTATTCCTCAGCCCCTGCGATTGCCACCCTGGCACATCCCCTGGCTGGGGCCAGCGCATAGGATCACAGAAGGTTTCTGGGGACACCAGAACTTGCTGTCCATAATATCTCCTGGGAAGGTGAAGGTGTTCTCGGTGCTGGGGAGGTGGAGGAGAAGGAGCCAGGAAAGCCACTGAGGCTGCTCCTGCCCCCATTGCACCAGACACGAAAGCCTGGGAAACCCACCCTGACGTTCTCAGGACGGTTTCTGCCCCATGGGAATCTTTTGCATCTGTTTCCATTTGCTTTCCTGTACTTAAACCCCGCGGGGTGCATTCAGGCACCTGCCTGCGGGTCTGTCCTGCCCCTGCCCTCCCCACCCCACGGCTCTGTGCTCGGGGACGTGCATGTGACAATGCATGTCCCTGGCTAAAAATAGACCCCACGTTGGGATTTGCGGTAAGATCACCACCCCTGCCAGCTCCCTGCCAGGCAGCCCTTCCCAGGGACAAGGTCACAGACGAGTCATCTTCTGGGGCACAGCCACCTTGTGTCCCCATCCCGGGGTCCCATCCCCATTCTGTGTCCCCATCTCAGGGTCCTGT
Organism: Pterocles gutturalis; assembly: GCF_000699245.1. Taxonomy (NCBI): domain Eukaryota; kingdom Metazoa; phylum Chordata; class Aves; order Pterocliformes; family Pteroclidae; genus Pterocles; species Pterocles gutturalis. Next base: position 2,216 of record NW_010098361.1, read on the forward strand.
CCCCATCTCAGGGCCCTGTTCCCACTCCATGTCCCCATCCTTCACATCCTTGTCCCCATCTCAGGTGGACTGTCACCATCCCATGGGCCACCCCCCAACCCCTGTCCCACTCCATGTCCCCATCCCAGGGTCCTGTCCCCATCCCAGGGTCCTGTCCCCACTCCATGTCCCCATCCCAGGTGGACTGTCCCTATCCCATGGGCCACACCCCAACCCCTTGGGTCCTGTCCCTGCTCTGTGTCCCCATCCCAGGTGGGTTGTCCCCATCCCAGAGTCCTGTCTCCTGCCCGCCAGTGACCCTGCCAAATCAAGCTAATCCCCCAGCCACCCTCCATCTCTCCCCAGCCCGTTGATCACCCCGAATGGCAGGAGAAGCCGCATGGTGGGCAGCTGTCCCCCTCCCTGGAGAGCAGGGACAAAAGCATCCCTGCCCCAGGCAGCACACACAGCCCCAGGCAGCCAGCAGCTCCCCATCCTTTATTTTCCTGTTGCTCCTCTCCTGGCTGGCATCCACGAAGGTCAGGATGGATGCCGTGGCTCAGGCTCGGTACTCGAAGAAGCTGTCTCGCACGGCCCTCTCGCGGGCGGTGACCCTCTTCCCCGAGGGGAAGGTCTGGTAGGTCCGCAGGTTGGCCGGTGACACTCGCAGCAGATGCCAGCGGGTCTTGGCGCTGAGCGGCGGGCTGGGGGGGCACAGCACCAGGGTGGTCACAGAGGGGCAGGCAGGGGTTCAGGCAGGGGTTGCAGGGTGCAGGCAGCAGGTACAGGGGTGCAGGCAGGGGGCACCCCCAGGGCTGTGCTCCCAGAGCACTGGAGCACCCACTGCTCACCCCGGCAGAGCTGCAGAAGCAGGCGAGGCTGCAGCATTGTCCCCCCAAGAGAATCTGTTCAATCCAAGCTTGCACTGGGCTGGTGCAACCCTGGGGGTCCCAACTCCCCGCTGGCTCTGCCCACGCCTGCACCCCAGGTCAGGGGTTGCACAGGCACAAGGTATCGCTCGGTGCCACGTGCAAGGGAAGCACAGCTGGAGCTGGGAGATTTCCTCCGTGCTCCAACCCTCCAGGACACAAATATTGCTGCAGAAGCAGCTCTGCAAATTGGGGTGACCTGGGTGGGCTCACTCCCATCTGTGTAAGGAAGGAGCCTGGGGATGGGGAAGCGTTTGAAGGGCTCCAGGGGACAATACAGATTCCTTTCAAGGCCACCACTGCTTGTGCCTCTTTGGGGACATGTTGTTGGTCCCTCCAGGAGCTGGTCAAAGTCAAATTGTTGCTGCAGGGATGGGTCGGGGAGCAGCGAGGACCTCGGGAACAAGGAGCAGGGATGGGCAGCAGCAGGTCAGGGTCCGGATGGGGTCGGAGGTGGTGGTGGGGGTCACACACAGCCCAGGATGCCCCCCAGCAGCAAGGCAGGTCTGAGACCAAGCCTGGATGGGGTCGGAGGTGGTGGTGGGGGTCACACACAGCCCAGGACGCCCCCCAGCAGCGAGGCAG
>NW_010098361.1:3992-4250 GCF_000699245.1 Pterocles gutturalis
AGGTTGGAGTGGGGGAGGTCCCAGACCAGGCACAGAGCCAGCTGTGGCACAGCTGTAAAGGTGGGAGCTGGTGGTAAATCTGCAGCTTCAAAACAGATTCCCCCCCTTAAAACCAGCTAAAAAGGAAGGGAGGCACCAGCCATCGCCTCCAGCGTTGCTCACAACAGCTCTTATCAGCTCCAGGGCTGACCTTGGCCACTGCCAGCCCAGCTCCGGGAAGGGGGATGCGCTCGCGGCCCCGACAGCATCACTTTCACT
>NW_010098361.1:4353-5710 GCF_000699245.1 Pterocles gutturalis
GTGAGAAAGCGTGAGCCAGCCCAGACAGCCCCCGCGGCCAGGGCACAACGCTCCGTGCCCACCCGCCTCGAGAGGAGAAGGCAAAGGGGAAGGTTATCGCTGCCTGCAGCTCCCTAAGGGCAGGGAGCAGTGCTGAAGGATGCAGAGGATGGAGAGGTGCAGGAGGATGCACCCTGAACTTCGAGGTGCACAGTGACAGGAGCAGCGATGGGCACAAGTCACAACACAGGCAGATCCAGCCAGATATATAGAAAAAACCTGAAAGGATTTTATCTGAAGCCCTCTGAATACCACTTGGAGGGGTTGTTTTGGGGTTTTGGTTTGGGGTTTTTTTTTTTTCTTTTTTTTTGTTTTTTTTTCCCCTGGATTGTACACTCCTGTTGAGCCACAGGGATAAAGCACTAGAGGGCACCCACGGATTTCTGCTGGCAGGTGGCTCTGGCTGCTTTTTTTTAAAAAAAAAACCCAAACAAACAACCCACAACATAAAAACAAACAAAACCCCCAAACCCTGGGATTTCTAAGTTGGGAAAAAAGCCTCGATGCCTGGCACACTGCGCACCTATTCTTTCCTTTCGGGTTACTCTGGTTTCTTCTGCTCTCACTTGCTGAGGACAGACGGTTTGGGTGAAGAGGAGGAGGAGGTGTGGGGCTGGCTCTCCCCCAGACCTCTCCAGTTTCATCCCACCAGCCTGAGCGCTGGGAAACAGGTCCCCAGGGACTGTCCCACAGGGCCACCGGTACTCACAGGTCGAGCGGAAGAGGATATCTCTCCTTTTCCTTCGTGGGCAGCACAAAGTAGGGCAGGGGGTACAGCATCCCGCTCTTATCCCGGTACCACCGGCGGTGCTGCTGGCTCCCCTGCAGAGAAAGGCAAAATCAGGGAATCCCAGGATGGTTTGGGCTAGAAGGGACCTTAAAGCCCACCCAGTGCCACCCCCTGCCATGGCAGGGACACATCCATCCAGGCGTTTCGGCACAGCTCAGCGCTCCAAGTTGTGTTTGCAGCAGGATTTCCCTGGGGTTGTTATTGCAAAGCCCATGGCAATAGCCTCCCCCTCCAGCCCTGCAGAGCCCCCGCTCACAGCCCTGCTCCTGAGCAGCCCAGCCTCACGGGCAGGTTAATGAGCAGCACCTGTGATTGCCTCATTAATTGGGCAGTTGCTCCGGGTGCATCCCAAGGTGCTAGCAAGAGATCGGCCCCACCGGGGGCAGGCATGGGGCAAACACTACTCAGAGCAGGGGCTCCTGCAGCTGATGCTCCTGCTGCTCCAGAAACCTTATCTCAGATCCTCGTGCACACAGATCCCTGCCCACCGCCCTGCAGATGCTGCCTGCTGCATGAAAGACCCCCCCC
>NW_010098362.1:0-4602 GCF_000699245.1 Pterocles gutturalis
GAACTGTCAAATCCACTCCTACCCTCATCACGCCACCCCTAGGTTTGCCTGTAATGGGCCTGGTAATTCCCCCTTCCCCCTTCGAACCTAGTTTAAAGCCCTCTCGATGAGCCCTGCCAGCTTACGAGCAAGAATCCTTACCCCCACTGTGAGACAGGTGAACTCTATCTGTCTCTAGCAGAAAATACTTCTTTTTTTTTTTTTACCATAATCATTTTCCTGAACATTGCTGGACCATTTTGTTACAGCTTGAGGCAGACAGAAAGGTTGGAATATTTTAGTTTGGTAGTTAAAATTTTGTCAAAACACTGGAATTCATGGCAATTTGAACTGTAGATGTCTCTACCAGCTGTCCCTTGCAAAATGCTCGGCTACACAAAATATTTTGGTTAAGCAGGACATGGCTAAATTAAAGATATTTTCTTTGTGAAGCTTTCATTTTTTGCAGGGTTTTTTCTACAAGATTGTTCATTTTCCACACCTGTGAATAGCATCCAGTTCCAAATGGTTCAATGGTCCCAATCATTTGTATCAGCTGTGATATCTTTGTGTTACTTACCGACCCATATCCCATCAAACGCTTTGATTTTAAAAAGCTGCAGTTACCTTATTAAACACTATCTCTCTTGACAAGCAAAATTTCTTCCTGTATTGGAACCTTGATTAATTATAAAATAAAATTATCTATGATAATTTTTCACAAAGACTGTTAGTTGCTTCCTAGGCTTTTCAGGAAGCTACACACACGCTAAGATGCACATAATAGGAATGAGTGGGAACAAACGGAGTGTTTTTCTTCTGCCTACAATATAATATTAATGACATTGCAGTTATTATTTTTGAGGTATTTCTTATTAAAAGGAGTGAATATTACTACTCAAAAGTGCAATAGTGAATCTACTCAGGAGACTAAATAGTCTTCTTATTGTACTAGGATATGTTTATCTTCGGGCTTTTGCTCTAGGTCTTCTGAATGTAGCAGGACAGAATCATGGGGTTGGAGGAGAGTTCCTCCAGAAGCTGGATAATGCAGCAGGGAAGAAAACAGAGCTTTCAGGATAAGGCTACTAATAAGATTGTGGTTTTCCATTTGGACATTAGAAGAAAGGAGTTGAGGTTCTTTGCCCTGTTTAATTACAATAAATTAAATTTAGCATTGAACAATACTTTTTGACTCTTTTAAGGTACCAGTATCTCCACCTTCAAAAAAAAATGGCATTGATATCAAAAATATCACAGTAATATTAAGCTTTTCAGAAAAGGAGCCAGTCAGCTTTTATGTGTGTGAGACAAGGATCTCTGTCCTTCATCAGCACCCCTGTCGCCATTTACTGTGACCTGAATGGCGGCAGGATTTGTTGCTGCCAGACTTCACTCTGTGCTAGAGTCCAAGGTATCCCTCGGGCTCCTTTCTCACTTTTTAGATTCTCAGTACGGTCTTAAGAAAAGCAAAGCCCACTGACCTCAAATACGTGTATGAGAGAGTGCATGTCCCCTCCAGTCTCTCCCTCCACATATTTATGTATCACTGATGAGACTGAGATGGCCTGCCAAGCTCCTGAACCTGCTTGTACTTGCCCCCACTCAGCTTACTGAGTATGTGTCTGTGGTGGTGCAAGTCAAGTTGACTTTTGTCTAATGTTCAGGTGAGCTGAAAGGGTTTCGCATTGCCTGCAAGTAAATTGTAAGAGTATCAACACCACCACAGATGAAACAGTATTCAGTGTTGTAAATTATATATAGAAAGACAAGCAGATCACATAGAAAATGCTCATTGGAAATCATAAAGGAAAAGTTCTTAATCAACTGTGACAAATCTGTGCTCACTCGGAAGTACTGCACTGTAATTATTAATGCAAAATGCAAGGATTTTTCAGTTTAAGACTTTTCAGTCTAAATAAAGATTTCAACCCTAAACAAAGACAAAGTGGTCCAACCCATGCTCCTTCCTGTGTGATTTTTAGTTTAGCAGTTGACTGTCCTTTGTTTTCAGTCCCATCAGATGTTGTTCAATACCCATTTTCCTAGTATCTCAATACTTGTGAGTGGTTTATAATGGAGGTAAATTCACCATCAATAAATTTACATGTGACATCTGTAGATGCTCTCTAACATTAGTGGCAAGTTTTTGCAGTAGCCCTTCAATGTAAACAGTGAAGTCTAGAGACTCTTCAGTTTGTGGTTTTTATGTTTTTATCATGGATTATATGACACAGTGCTTGTGGTGGAAGGTCCCTTCCAGTCCCATGTAAACATTTCCTGAATCTGCTTCTTTATATTTTCCTTTAAATCTTCTAGGTAAAGTAACTTAACCAATAGCATTACCCTGTATACCCCTCCTACCAACATGCCTTCCTGTTCTTCCTTTTCCAGGGCTCAAATTCTTTTCTCTTTCTCTAAAGTTTCCTGAGAAATTGTTTCATGATGTCATTGATCTTGCTAAAGTGCAGGAAGAATTTCAATGTCACCTGGGTCTGTATATGCATTTGTACAACACAAGTCCTAGTGCATGCACAGTACCCAAAGGCTTTCCATACTGCCTCAATATCAGGGATGTCCCCTGAAAGTGGCAGTGCATGTAATCAGACCGTGATTCTGGATAGAATAGTGAATAAACAAAACATCACATCAGCAAACTGTCTGAATATCCTTGATATTTTGGTTTTTCTGCTGCTTGTCACATTTGTCCTCTGGTACTATTGCAAAAAGTCAGTGACATCAGGTGGACTTGCCTGTCTTTCCTTGCTTCCTGGCAAGGGCGTACAAGCCCACAGGGAGACAGCCAAACGCATTTTGTATGACAGCAAATGCATGTTGCTTACTTCAGCTGACTGTCAGCAACAAGGCGTAAGGCTGTCTGCTGGTGAAAAGAGAGGGTGGGAAGAACAGTGCAGGGCACCTGTATGCCAGGGGGGCCCGAGTATATTAATGCCACCCACTGCTGAGCCATCTGCAGGTTATTACGCATGATAGTGATTTGATGGACAGCGAGTTATTAGAAAGGAGTCACACCAAATCCACTGCTTAAGTGCATCTCCTTCTGCTATGCTGTTATTTATCTCTTCACCTTACTTTCAACATTTGTTTTTAATTCATATACTGGCAGTGGCACATGGCAGGAGTCCACAAATGCATAAGACAGCAGCTAGTTGAGCCCCAAAGGAACTGTCTTTTAGCAATAAATCTGAGGAGCAGACAGCAACCCACACTTCGGTAGGTACAGAGCAGGCTGGTCTCTTGGATGTGCTTACTGCAGGGTACATTACTTAGTCAGACAGCAAGAATGTGACATCAGTGCAATGGCAAGGTCATTCCCTAGAGACCAGTGAGGTAGGGATTACAGGAGGCCCCTTTTGAGGGACCTCTTTGACGCTAATTCAGTACAGAAAGCCAGTGGGTCTCCTGCATGCACCAGGCTTGCCCAGGGGAACTGCAGTAACCCACCTCCTCCCTCCTTTTGACATGAATAGTTGCCACATCCTCTTCTTGAATAATTAAGCTACAGCTGAATAATTCAGAGTGTTTTGTCTATTGTCTGGTGTTGGGCAGGGGGTGGCTCTCTGCAGCACCACACAGTAATGTTCTTGCTAACTCCAGGGGTAAGTTTTTTTACTAGAAGGCGACCAGTGGTTTTTCCGTTCCCTCTCTTCTCTATGTTAATACTGCCCTTAACTCTTTATCTGGAGGTATCAGTAACCAATCTGCCCATGCTGCAAAGTGGAGAGCAGTCTCTATCATCAGACCAGTGAAGAATGAATTTCCTTCAAATGTCACCTGGACAACAAGCTGCATCATAAAAAGAATGTGGTGTCCTTACTAGCAGCCTTGATCAGTCATGCAATAGGAAGGCTCTGGCTTTCTCCTCGGGCTGTGTAACAGGGTTTTATCTCCTGGCCCTAAAGAGCTGATGGTGGATGGGCTTGAAGGAGCTGGAGAGAAGCTCTTGTGATTGTAGCCAGGAGGAGCTGAGATGCAAGGGAAGGTTCCCACTTCTCTTAAGTATGAATCTGCGATCAGAGGCACATCTCCAATCTTCATCCCACAGTGGAGTGTGCTTCCCCTGCACATGGAGTACAAGAGCTTTTCCTGCTTGCCAGTTTGACCCCAGATTGAATGGAGGGTAGAAGACACTGCTTGAAATGAAAACTAAGCATTGCCACCCTCAGAATATATTCAAAACATAGTAAAAAAATACTGTTCATGTGTTTCCTTTATCATCCTCTACTGTCCCTCACTTTCCTTGCCATCATCTGCTGCTACTGCTGTCTCCCACTCCAGACCTCCTGCCACAGGCCTTCTCCCCTATTCTGCTGGCCTAGCGAAGGAAGGGGCTCTGCCTGTGGAGCAGTAAGTCTGCCCCAGCAGCACAAAGGGATTTGCAGCAGCAAAGACAGGTACTCATTGGCTGCCTCCCTTCTCCAAGCACTGCCAGGAGCAGAGGAGATGCATACCAAGTCACCTGGCCTCAGCAAAAGCTGGGGACAGAGCGCAAGAGATGCTAAGCAAGCAGTTTTGAGCAAAGGAAGTAAAATAAATTACTGATGCAATTTCACCAGTTTCACCAACTCTGCCAAGGATGGATTTGGCCCAAGGAAGCAGCAG